>NW_013668789.1:10803-14898 GCF_000517525.1 Limulus polyphemus
ACTCCTGAGCCATCTCCGTATCCACAGATAGACCAAATGATGTCGTGGTCTCTTTCGAAGTTCGAAGGACGAACAACAACAACATAATACCCCAACGGCTGAAAGGGCGAGCATGTTTGGTGGGATGGGGATTCGAACTCGCAGATTGTGATTCAAGCGCACTAACCACCTGGCCATGTCGGGTCTGAAGAAAAAGGAAGAATATTGATATCAAATGAATATGCATCTTCATTCATACTGATTTTTTTGTGAAACTCAAAACTATGTATTGTGGTCTTTCTTTTATGTATTGCATTATGATGTTTTGTGAAAAAGCTGAATGTGATGGATGAAAATGGATATCATTTTTTGAATTCAGTGTACAGGAATTATTGTAGAACATAAAAGACAATAAAACCATCACAGGCCTGTGTTATTATGTTTTCCCTCCCTCACCCGACATTGAATTCATGCTCAATATTTTGCTGATCAATTGCCGTCAGGTGCAGGTATGCCCCGTCCTCTCCCCGGTTGATGGACCAATATTCTTTGGCTTATCAGTGGGCCTTGAAGCCCTTTTTGGATTCCCAATGTCTGGATCCTCTCCTCCCCATGTGGGGCTGGAATCCTCACTCATGGACTTCATGAGTAAAGCAGATGGGCAATTTTTGCTCATCCCCACTGACATAAGATTCTTACAATTCTGGTCTTTCTGCTTTTCAAAATAGGGAATTGCAAACACCCATTGTGGAGTTATTCCTCTGGACTCCTTAACGTGTGTTCTCCCTCCCTTTTTTCCTCTAGTGGACCAGGGGAGTCTTTACCACTTCAGTTCCCAATTGCTGGAGTGGTGGATTGGAGGTTTCTTCCAGAGATAGGTTGTAAAATAACAGAAATCATACTCAGGACTTACAATTACCCACTCAGTGCAAAGAGGTCTGTCATCATTAAAATTATTGAATAGGCAATAACATACTATTCTGGATCTAAGATGATTCCCCCAGATATTTTGCCTTGGCTGTACCACACTTGTTGATCATACTATACATGCTTATGCAAGGTGCTTCCACTGGATGTTTCTGCCTGGTTGGACCACACTTGACTTACTCAATAGAATTCCAAAGTGCATTCACTAGATGTTTCTGCTCGGACGGACTGCACATGGACTAATCCTATATATCCAAGGCACCTTCCCCTGGGTTTTGCCTGGGTGGACCTCACTTGGCCATAATATTATATATCCAAGGTGCTTCCCCTGGGTGTTTTTGCCCAGGTGGACTGCACTTTTAAATCTTAAAAACTTATGCAAGGCATTTCCAGCAAAATCTGACTTGTCCCCTGGATGTTTTTTTGCCTGGGCAGACTGTGGCCTATTCATATATAATTCTCTGGCACCTTACATTGACTATTATTCCTATATCACATACTATGACCTACTACATATGTGGACAAATAACGCACTATCTGTTGATGATGGGCTGATTCTGAATTATCAGACAAAATTTCATCTTACTACTTATTTGTGACACTTCCCCTAGTTTTTTTTTTTTTTTTTTTATTTTATATTATATATAATACTAGGGTAAGATCACTTTTGTTGCTACCAGTTTCCTCGGACTTGCTCCAGTGTGTCCCAGGACTCTTCCCTTGGCACATTGTGGATTACATACTAGACATTTTGTATGTCCACTCTGTGCTGATTCATGTCATAGTTATACTGCACTGCTCCAGAGCAAAGTGCTATACATGTTTTTCTTGAATATATTGTGCCTGCCTCATATATTCTACCCTATATATATATTACTGGGCAAGGAGCATACCTATTCCAGAAGTAGTGCTATACCCTATAGGTGTGTCTTACTTTCTTCTTCTGGCACATCTGTTTTTTTCAGGTGGTTGTTATATGCTTATCTGAATACTTTCATGCCTTCACCGGCTCCTCCACCTTTTCAATGTGGGATTCGTGCTTTGGGTGAGAGGAGGTAGTACCATTCTGGAAATTAACATTTTCCTACACTTATAAGTATAATTTGGATGGGAGTAATCTTAACAGTGCTATGAAGGATAGGGATCTTGGTGTAATAGTCAATTAGTCTCTAAATCCATTCAAGCAATGTGCTGTTGAGAGTGGTAGGGCAAATAGGATTTGAGGTTGTATCTACAGAAATATTGAATACAAGTCTAAAGTTATCATTTCGTTGTATAGGTTACGGATTAGACCTCATTTGAAGTAATGTGTTCTGTTTTGGGCTCCTTACCTTAAGAAGGGCATTGAATTGTTGGAAAGGGTTCAAAGAAAGACTACTACAATGATACATGGAATAGAAAGGTTTTCATTGGAGGACAGGTTAAGATATAGGAAATTTTTCTCTTAAGAAAAACAGAAGAGGTAGAGTGGATATGATTGATGTGTTTAATATTATTAAGGTAATTGAAAGTATTGATGTATCGTCTTGTTTTGTATTCAAAGGTGAGAATGACAAGACACAAATATAAATTTTGTCAGGGTAGGAGCACTTTCAGCTTAGACAGTTTTACTTTTCTAATAGGGTGGTTATCCTTTGGAATGGGTTGCCTTCGGATATTGTAGAGGAAGTAAATTTAAGTGAGTTTAAGAAAAAGCTTGATAAGTATATGAATGATAAGTGCTGGCTTTAAGATTATTTTTTAAAATTATTTTAATTTAGTTTAGAGGATGGAACAGCCAAGATTGACCAGTAGGTCCCATATTGTCCCAAAACGTTATGTTAAATGTATTTCCGATAGGTACTTACCTGTTCTCACCCACTTTCCACCCTTCTTTCCCACTGATATGATAGTGTTTTAGTTTGTAACCACCAATTCTTAAAAGTGAGGATTGTGCTAGAATAGTAGTGGGAGCTACTTATGTTAGTACAGATGGTGCAATATGATTAATGTAGGGTATTCACATGTTCTGAATTGGTGTGAAAATAAAGGGGTATAATATACTGGTGCACTAATAGGGAAAATTTTTAGAATTGCTTATAGAGCAAATCAAAGTCGAGATAGCTTTGGGGATAGGAGGTAAGTACCTGTCAGAAATACACTTTCAATGTATAAAAATGTTAACTTGCATTCCTCTAGGTCATTGTTTTTGTTTTGTTTTCTCACTTATGTTTATTTAACTTAAAAAAAGTTTTTGATTTTTACATTTTAGTTATTTTTGAATTACATATATATTGAAAATATATAATATAGTGTATCCCACACTATACAAAAAAAGAAGGAAATTTAGCACTTCAAGATTGAAGCCTTCTGACACACCTGTTCTTTTCAGGCAGTTGTTATATGCTTATTTGAATACTGTCAGCCTTCACTAGCCTGTCCACCTTTTCAATGTGGGATTCTTGCTTTGGATGAGAGGAGGTAGTACCTAAATTTTTCTCACTAAGTTGTTTGTCCAAAACAATTCATATAGCTTTCAAATATGCATTTTAAAACACAAACAGTAAATCAAACAGTAAAAAAAAAGACCCAAAATTACTAAATCTGCCCTTCTAACTGACATATAAAAAGGTTTAAAAATTTCATTACTTGTTGAAGTGCTAACTTGAGTATTCATTCAATAAAATCTGCTTGGGAAATAGTGCCTTTTATTGAAATAAACTAGCACATAGCCCATCAAAAATGATGAGGCAAGTACTACCACCCCACCTCATAGTATACCCTAATATCACATTTCATAGCAAACTGAAATAAATAAATTTTGGCAAAATCAAACTTGACCAACAAAGAGACAGACAAGTGCAGTTGAGGCAATCAGATGTCAGTAAATTCTTTTGTGAGCCAATCAAAATTAAGTTCAGTCATAAAATAAATTCTTGGCGTATTCATGGAATAATTATTTTTGAAAATCGGTTAGATTAACAACTTCTAATATATAGAAAAGTTAGTGCGTTTTGGTAACACTATGTTCGAACAATGGCTTTTATGTCATGTTGCTTAGCAATAAAAGTATAACCTAATATTGTTGTTTGTCTATGAACTGAAAGTATAAAATGAAATATATAGACAATAAAACTGGAAAAATATTTATTGATTTCTTAATTTAGAGTCTATGTTGATTAAAGAGGTTTGTTTTTATTAAAAATGGTG
>NW_013668789.1:14919-25039 GCF_000517525.1 Limulus polyphemus
ACTATCTCTTTACTTTAGACTTATTATACCAACAGTCACTATGCTTATAAGGTTACACAGCACTCCCCCCCTCCCCACACACACACGCACACCATCATTAACATCATAATGGGCAGACAGTAATCGAACTATTCTATCTGGAAAAACGCATTTTAGCTTTTATCTAGGTTAGATTATAGTAAAGACATCATAATCACATAGTTCACAAAATGGCCCTTCTGTTGGTTATAAATGTACTATTGACAAGAAAATGTGAGTAAATAAGTAATTTCAGAAGCATAAAGAATTGGGCGAGGCTGCTATGATGGGTTTAATTAACATATTGATATTTCAGAAAAGAAAGAAGGCAGGGGGTTATTTTTAAATTCTGGATTATAATACATATAGTTGGTGTTTTTAATTGGTGGACATTCTGAAACCCATATAAAGAAAGAAAGAAGATCTAAAACAGAGAATTTAGAGCAAAAAAGGCATTATGTGGTACAGAAAAGTGAAAAATTATAATTTATTTCAATATTTTATTTCTAAAATAAAAACTTAAAACCTGTATAATATTAAAGTTTAAATTATAAACTACATTTTGATGCCAAGTTTATTGACACATTGATCAGAAAGTTGTTTAATCAAATTTTGAATGTAAATTTAAAAGGTTTTAACATGTGCACTCTGCTCCATACTTCTGCACACAGGGTTAAGCCTTCCAAGCAATGGGTTGTGGCTAATGATAGGGCAGGTAGGATTTTAGGTTGTACCTACAAAAATATTGAATACAAGTCTAAATAGGCTATAATTTTAATGTATAGTTTAGGTTACATTTGAAGTATTATGTTCAGTCTTCGGCTTCTTACCTTAGGAAGGACATTCAATTGTTAGAAAGGGTTCAGAGGGGAGGCTACTAGGATGATACCTGGGATGGAAAGGTTGTAATATGAGACAGGTTAGGATCTTTGAAATTGCTTTCTCTTGAAAAAAAGAAAAGTTAGAGGGGGTTGGATTGAGGTGTTTAAGTTTGTTCGAATTGGTAGTGTCAATGCATCATCTTTTTTTTCATACTTAATGATGAGTATGGTGGGACTATGGGACACAAATATAGATTTTGTCAGGACAGGAGTCATCTTCAGCTGAAATAGTTTCATTTTTCTAAGAGAGTGGTTGGCCTTTGGAATGGGTTGTCTTTAGATGTGGTGGATGTAGTAAACTTTAAGGGAGGTTAAGGGAAGGCTTGATAAATAATCAGGTGATAAGGGCTGGCTTTGAGTTTGTTTTTTAAATTATAGTAATTTTTGGTTGGGATGGTCTAGATTTTTGTGTTGACACTAAGTATGAAAGTTAAAACAGGAAATGTTATATTACAAAAGTGTGTTTCATGCTTGTTTTTTTTGGGGGGAAAGGAAATCTTTCTTTGTAGAGTTGTGTAATACAAATCTTACTTATTAACTTTTAACCTTTTTTTAGTTGAATATTTCATCTTATGAAACCAAATAAAACCTTTTTTTTCCATTAGAAATGTAGTTTAGAATACAATCTTTTTCATTTTATTGGTTATCATTAAACTTATGGCAGAGTTACTTCAGTGGACAAAACCCGTCACGTGTGTGTATTTTTTACATGCAAAAAAAAGACAAGCTAATAAGAAAAAAAATTTAGGAAAATATATCATTTATGTCATGTTTTGTTCACATTGTAACATTAGTTCATATGCATTACAATTATCTTAGCAAATATAATTATCAGGTAATTGATTTATAGAAAAACATTTTAGAAGAATTATACCAGATAGTCATTTTACAGTATCAATTAAAAATACCATTGGGAACTTATCTGTATGAAACAGAAAACTTAAACTAAGCCATATTCAATGTATGGACAACAACATGTAAATAACAAGGGACCGATTGGTCCTTTAAGGTTGTCCTTATTCACCCACCCTCGAGAAAAGTGAAAAATTTAGCCCTTCTTTTATGTTTCAGAAAATTATCAGTTCCCCTCATTAGCACCTTTAAATTGCTGATCTACATTATTTCCCATGGAAACTCATTCCATAAATCAATTATCCTGTTGGAAAAATAAGATTGTCTAAACTGGATACTAGCCTGTCTTTTGTCCAAACTTAAATTTCTGTCCTCTCATCCAATTATCTTCAGAATATAGCACAGAGAAATCAGAAGGTTTTGTCCTACTGATTACCTCCTTGTATTAAATAATTATGTAAATTTATCAATTATGGTCTCACCATATGAATATTGTTTTGAACAGTATCTTTTCATATTTATGGGTTTTGGAAAAACTGTACCAAAATAACATTATTCAGAAGAGTATCTACTGATTTGTTGAAAGTGTTAACAAAATTATTCCTACAGTAAGTTCAATATCAGCTGCTAGGTAGTCACTCGTGTATTAGTCATATACAGCATTATAATGCAAGCAGTTTAAGCTTGATGCTGACATTTTAAACTACTAGTTATGTAGGGAAAGTAGATGCTATTTTCACTTGTACTGTTTTAATTTGCACATGGCTTGCATACTCTCTCTCTCTTTCTCTGTTTGTTTTTTATAATGTTCTAATGTCAAAAACAGCACTTTTGCTCTTGTCTTAAGTAAACATAATATACAGACAATAAAGGACCATTTGATTTTTCAGGGCTGTCCTTGTACCCCAATCCTAAAGAAAGAACAAGAAAAAAAATAAACCCACCTTTTACTTTTTTAATGTGCCAGCCTACACTAATACCAATGGCTAGTTATTCCATAAGCTAATTAACCTGTTACAAAAATAAAACTGTTTTAACTGGAGCTTAGTCTGTCTTTCTCAAATCTTAAACTAGTGTCTTCTTATGTTACTGTCTATTGATCTTTCAGATAATATTGTAAATGTTAATAAGATCACCCTCTTACCCCTTTTCTCAATAGAAAACAAGTTAAGGAATTTTAACCTATTTCCCTAACATAATCTCTTTATCCCTGGAAGCAGCCTAGTAGCCCTCCTCTTAACTTTTTTAAAAACTTACAACAGGTTCCAATATCTTGCCAACAACAGAAGTCAATCTAAATGGCCTAATTATCTGGCTCTGCCATAAATTCTTTAAAAAAACAAGTATAAAAAGATCTTATTGACAGTCTTCCAATCATAAGTGATTTCCCCAGCATCAAAAGACTTGTAAAATGGCAATTAAAGCATTCATTAATTTACTGCAAAGCTTCTTCAAGGTCTTATGATAATGCTCATTAGATATCAGTGTTTTACTCTGTAAACATTTACCAAAATTTTTAGGGCTGTTTTTCCAATAGAAATATAAAAAAAGTATTCTCACCTTTAATATAATTAACAGATCAGAAATCTTCTTATTCAGTAAAAAGGTGTAAATTGTTTTTTAAACTTCAATTATTTCCTTTTTTCCTTAATAACATTCTGTTAAGGTTAGAATTTTTTTGTATTGAAACTTTAATTCCTAATCTATCCAAATTACAACAAAATAATTTGAAACTGGAAAATGTCTAAATAACCTGAATTGCTCATCTTTAATAAATCAATTTTGTACAACTGCTTAAAAATATTATGTTAAAAACTATCAAGTGTCATGCTTTTCAAAATATAAATTACAAATTATTGGTAACAAAAAATATATTTTTACTAATTTTGAATTGTGTTTGCAAAAATATATATATATATATATATATACTGTGTTAATCTTTTTTTAACATTTCCTTTATTTTCTTAGCTTGATCAACATCTTGGTAACTTCTAGAATTTTTCAAAATCTACAGTTAGTTAACCAGGCAGGTATAACTGCTAGTTCCTGCAGAAGGCTATTGGGCCTGCAGCCTTTTTTTGGAATTGTCTGACAGTTCTACAACAACGTACTCGTACTTGATCTTCAATAATGTTCACCATCCATGAGAAAAAGGATTTTATTGAAATTTTAATTGAAAAAATGAGCTATAGTCACAGCATTACATCACAGAGTAGATTTTACTGAAGTATTTCTTTGTAGACACAATTATCAATGAAAGTGCCATGCTTTTCTGTTGCAACACTCGTGAGATTTTCACTAAAGAAAAAACAAATAATTTTTTTAGTTTATTTTTATTGTTTTATATTTGAGACTTGCTCTTTTTTTGTAGTTTTTATTGATTAAACCTGAAATATATCATTTTTGTGGAAATTTCAATTGTTTTATTTATTGCTCAGCTATATAGATACTGCCTAGTTATAAAAATATTACCCATTTATGATTGGTGATGATTGGTGTGGTAGTTTCCGAGATCCAAGGTTTGGATGTATACGTTGCAAGCTCTATTACAATAAGATTTTTTGCATATAGGACTACAAGACAGAATATGCCATCTTGGTACTATGAGAAAGAAGATCTTCGTAAAACTCCCTCTGTTTTAGATGGAATTAATTTGGAAACAGAGCAACGGTACAGGAGGGAAGGAGCTCGATTTATCATCAACGTGGGAACTAAAATGGGACTGTATCTTTATTTTACTTGTCTCTAGAAACGTTCAAGTTTTCAGTTTGTCTGTTGTAAAGGGAGAGTTTGTAAAGTAAAATTAATTACTGACATGATAGTTACTAGCCTTATAGAAACAGAAGTTTTGTTAAAATATGAACAGGAAAAGTTATTTGTTTCCAGTGACTGTGAATGACTAAATGATAGAAATGTATGACCAAAAATATTCATGGAAAAAGCTGATTGTTTTCTCAAAGTCACAAATTCTTGTAATTTTAAAACATTTTTAAGATTAACTCAGAATTGAGAGATATAAAAACATAATCTTTGTTCAGTTCTGTGTTATTTTCTTTCTAATTATAGCTAATGACATAGCTTGGATTAATTTATTTTTGAGTGTGTCTTTCCTAAATAACTACTTAGACGATATGATACTATGGCAACTGGAGTGGTATACTTCCATCGTTTCTACATGTTTCACTCATTCAAGACTTTTCCAAGATATGTAAGTAATGTTACTTTATTATTTAAAATGTTTTATTTCTGACTACATGGGTTAAATATTCATTTTTAGATTATTGAATTATTAAAAATGCCTTGAAAAACCATCAAACTGAAATGCAGGAAGTTAGAGATTAGGAATGTTGTTTTTTTCTCTTTGTGTACTTTTGTACTAAGATTTTATATTCACAAAGTGTAAAGAACTTGCATAAAAATCGATAATTGCCAAAGTATACAAACAATAGTTCAGTTCATTAGAATATAAATATATGTTAATAAATACTATATATATATATAAAAATATATTTTTCAGTGGGTGACAGAAAATTAATTTTCCCCCATTTTATAAATATCAGTCCATGTCTAACTTGTCTACCCTAACAAACCTAATTGAGCTGGTAAAACAAAACCATGAAAAAATCCAGTTGTTCTTCGTTACTAATTAAGCTTACCTGTTTAAAAATTGACAAATAGAAGAGTAGTACTTCTGCAAAGGAATAAGTCTGCACCAAGGTAACTAAAGCCTGTACCTGTTACTTGTAGCATTGTAGACTTTAATCATTTCTACTTTAAAACAAATATACTTTAATTTATAAATTCTGCTTGTCTTGAGGAAAAAGAAAGTTGAGAAGTCATATGGGGGAGCACTGTTTATCTGTACTGGATAATCTAGATACATAATTCTGAATTCACACAATACAAATAGTTTTTGTGCAGTAGATGCTCTGAAACTTTATAATAATTGAGTTGTCAAAAATTGTAAAACTTTTATCAAGGCAGCTCACAGTATTCTAACAAAACAGAAGTCCTACAGTTTGGAAAGGATTCTAGCTATTACATTTAATATACTTTAAAACAAAAATGAGTTTATAATTTTTGGTATTCAATTCACTTGAATACTGATGTGATGTCAATTTTTTCTTCACATTGGTGTACCTGTTACACAGCTCCATAAAGATGTACATAATACAAGGCACAAGTGAAACACTACTTTTTGAAGATTTAAATTTAGATATCTTTAATATTTATATTGATGGTAAATAAAATAAAATAAAGTGAGTAATTTACTTTGTAAATTCATATACCTTAAAAGTTAGTCTTAACATTATTTTGTCATCTGGTTTATGTATCTGTATATAGGTCAGATTATAAGTTGTTACCTTATACATGTAATTGAAATATATATACACATATAAGCAAAGTGCATTGCATAATTGTGCAATTTATTGTCTTTCTGTATTATCAGGTTACTGCATGTTGTTGTTTATTTCTTGCTGGTAAAGTCGAGGAAACTCCCAAGAAATGTAAAGATATTATTAAGACAGCTCGCAGCCTTTTAACAGAACAACAATTCCTACAGTTTGGAGAGGACCCAAAGGTATTGCAACTAGCAACATGACTTACATTGCTGATCAATAGTTATTTATTTTTGTTTGAATTAACAGTGTGAAAAACTATTTCCTGAACTAATTGAAATGTTCACATTCTTAGGACATTATGAACTGATCACCTCACATTATTGTATAAGATAAAGATATATATAAAACCCATTATAATGTTTTTAACTTTCTCATAAGAATATAAAAAAAGATGTGGACCTGTAGAACTAAGCATTTCATATATTAAAACCATCAGAACAAAAATTGAGGATGGCTGTTTTATATCAAAATCATATTGTTTTGGTTTAAAAAATAAAAAGGACAGTTAGCAAACCAGTAGACAAATTAGTATTGTTTTTATTAGATAAATATCTAACATAATTACATATTTTTAGGAAGAAGTAATGACATTGGAAAGGATTCTTCTTCAGACTATCAAGTTTGATCTACAAGTTGACCATCCTTATGGACATCTTTTGAAATATGCAAAATCATTAAAAGGTAAGCTTTTTATAAGTGATATCATCTGATTCTTCAGTTTGCTCTTAAAATCAGTTCAGTAACATGGGAATAACTAATTCATGTGGCATAAGTAATGAAATTGACATATGTAAAAAACCTTGAATCATAACTCATAGCATTTAAAAGTTTTAAAGAATCTAGTCAAAATAAGTTAATCTCTCACAGCTATAAATTGTAAAATTAAGCAATTAGAAATGTGTTAGCTATAAAGATTTATAGTTAATTTTGAATTATTTTAGCGAAGCTAGCAAATGTAATAATTTAATGTTAATTTTCAAGCCTCACCACATTGTTTACAGCCATAAGTTTGTCATGTCCTAAAGCACACCACTCCTTCCTATTAGTGTTTCATAATTCACCTAGTGTATAAGAATGATAGTTTTCCAGAGCCTGGTTCAACAGTACAATCACAGATATCTGTAGACATTGCATCCATCAACTTGACCACTATGTCTTAATATGGGATAGCACAAATATCCATTTCATTCTCTAGCTGCTTGAGGTATGTAATGCTTGAAACAATATTTCATGGAAACAACTTGTCTACACATGATGTGTTTTGCTTTTTTAGACAGATCCTTCTTGATTATATTGCTTACTGTAATCTGAGGCATGTAGATGGTTGTTGTTACTGACTTTTGTGTTCATAGAATCTCACCTGTTAAAAGACTTCACACTTTGATTACCATGGCTGGGGTGCAACTTGTTGCAGGCCTCTTTCTTGATGGCCCTGGGTCCCCAAGTTGATTTATAGTTCACTGTTTTCCAAAGCCATTAAGTACAAGGAATATCCCCATCATGGAAGCTTTAAATGCCATATCTGAACATATCTTTATGATCTGAGTGTATAGATATTTTGCTTCAGAAAAGGCTCTTATATACCCTTCCCAAAAGTGGCTGCAAAATGCCAAACAATATCAAAATTTAGTTTTGATATGTTCTGTTCCCACAGCTTTATATCAGCTTACTGATTTTTATATTCAAAATCAGTTTAATATAATGTACTCAATCTTCTGTGTATTTAAGTTTTTTAGTTTTAAGAATTATTTTGTTTGAAGATGCATAAATTATTTTATTAATTTCTTTGTGAGAAAGCTGATGTAATTATACGAGTTTTTGAAATATTAAGTTTGTAAAATCTTGTTCCAGGTGATAAACAAAAATTACAGAAAATGGTTCAGATGGCCTGGACATTCATTAATGATAGGTATGTTTTGATGCATTCTTTTTAAATACCAAAAAATATTTTACCCTCAAGGAAAGACTGGCTTAATGGTTCACCAGCTCTTCTGAGTAATGAATAAAGTTAATTCAATTACAATAAATAAATAGTATTACTAATAAACAATTTGATGTTAAAAGTTAATGAAAAACTTGATGTTAATAAAAACCATAAACCTATTTTGTTGTGTAATGACTTAAATTGATCAAAATTACAGTTTGCCAACTTAATGTAATTCTTACAAAAACAACTGTCGTTCAAGCATTTGATTATATAAATGGTATCTCAACCACTGCTAAGTCTGTCATATCCCAGGTGGCCTGATAAGCCCTGGTATTGAACAACATTGTAATATCAGCATTGGATATAGCAGATATAATGTAATTGACACATTATTACGATCTTCTTTACTTCTGCTCATAAGTTCATATAATTCCTTAGGCTGTTAAAAAGTGATTTAGAAAGACAGATGTTTTACTAGCCTAATTCTTATGTTTTAGGATTATTTATAGAGAACTGACATTTTTATGCAAGGATAATTTATTTTGTGTGTGTTGTGCATAAAGATTAACTTTTTGATATCTCTTATCTAGTAAGAAATAGCTTGAACTTGTAAACTACCCCATGTTATGTAAACACACAGCTTTATTAATACATCCAGCTACACTGATACTTTGAGCTGTGTTGATACAT
This sequence comes from Limulus polyphemus, assembly GCF_000517525.1. Taxonomy (NCBI): domain Eukaryota; kingdom Metazoa; phylum Arthropoda; class Merostomata; order Xiphosura; family Limulidae; genus Limulus; species Limulus polyphemus. The sequence goes on from NW_013668789.1 coordinate 23,691, forward strand.
GTATCTCCAGGGCTTGAAGTTAAGGTTCAGCAATCCAAAGTTACTTGTAGCTTTGAGGCACCCTCTGTAACTGGGATGTGCTGAAATTACTTGCAACTGCTTGGAAGCTAATTTATGAAACTATTATGCGAAATTTCAGTGAAGGAAATGCAATTAAAATTAAGTTAACCCTTTCCAGATGGGTCAAAGGCCATGCCATTGCATGTATTGACTCGCATTCAAAATTTTACTGAACTACTATTTTATGAATTTATGTTATGAAGTTTGGTATCAAACTGTAGATTATAATTCAAATTTTCATATTATTCATTATTTAATTTCTTGATTTAAAAATATTAAAAAACACACACCTAAGCTTCGATGTTTGTGTGTCACGTGGTGTGGTGAATACAGCACTGGTTCAAATTAGATGTTTGTGATGTCAAAATACAAAGTCTATAGTTTTGTACAAATTAGGAACTCAAATTACTGATATTTATAAGCTAGAATATAAAATAAAAACCTTCTATCTTTTCTATTTGCTGAGATATTGCTCATGTACTGAATCAAACACAGTGGCCCCTATCACTTCTTTCCATTTTTGGAAACAGTCCCTTATATACACTTACTTTTATATATGATGTGAATAACCAGTCAAAAGCTCAGAATGTCCCCCTAGTGGCTTTCTCAGCCATTTACAGATATAACGGCATCATCTCTTTCTTTCGAGACAAACCTTCGTGCTGGTAAGTAAAATTTCATATTTTTAGACCCAAATACAGCTTAGTTACTAAACTTCATAAATTATAATGGAATTCTATGGTATCAATATAGTAATTTGTGATTTTTTTGGTTATTCAAATGTAATATAAAACTTAAAAAAAAATATTTCATTTCACATCTTCCATGTGCAAATTTTCATAAGGCTCAGCATTCTATGACAAGCGGTAACTGAGTACTAAGGTCATAACTAGAAGAGATAATTGTTTGCTTTACTTCTTTATTTACTCTTCTGTGTTTAAGAAAAATAAGTTTAAAAACTTGTTTGTAAATAGTAATGAGCTATATACATATATAATGTATAATAATTGAAATGTGACTGTATTTTACAAAATATTAGTCTACTAAAACACAGCCAAGACAGATCATTTTGTAAAGACTAATGGTCAGTTTTAAATTATTGAATGCAGTAACATGAGTGCATGTGCAACACATCATTGTAATTTCTGTATTGTTAGCCATGCATGGCTGAAAGGTCAATATAATAAAAATAATAAATATATATAAATATATAATGTTATGAGATTTAATCTATTTAGTCTAAACATTTATGTTTTTGTTTTATAATTTGTTTTCATTCTAGAATGAAA
>NW_013668789.1:25504-33695 GCF_000517525.1 Limulus polyphemus
CATAAAAGTATTTTTAATCTTAAAATGAAAATTACTTTACATGATGGATAGGCAACATGCAAAAAGAACAAAGGCATGAGAAAAACATTGCTTAACAAATCTTAAGACTTAATATAAGAAATCTGATATCTTGCTTATGAAAGAATTGTAATGTTAACTGATAATCTGTCAAATTTTGTGAACATACACTTACTAATTTAAAAGTTATAGCATGAAAACTATAACAAGGATAAAATGGTTACAAGGTCATTCTCAGGGACTGAGCCCGTGCTGAAAGAGTTAAGCAGTCTGCTGTGAAATGTTTTATGTAACTAGTATGATACTCTATCAATAATAAATTTTTTAGATAGTAAATATGAATTATTTTTTGTCAAAACAAACTGGAATGCAGCACAAAATTAGTCAAAAAAGTACAGAATAATATTTGGTCTTTTCTTTTTAGAGAAGTAACAGCTGCATTGTTTGGAATTTATCACAGTACTGAGCGGGATATAATAATAAAATCCTTGTCTCTAAATGGCTGAGAGATCAGAATTTAAAATCTAGATGCTGTTACTGTTATCCTGTGATGATGCAATGCCAATACGTGAAAATGCATTCTGCATTACAGTTTTTATTCAGGCTTGCTTTGAAGTTAAAAGTAGCATCACAAATTGGATTAAAATAACAACCTTCTAACACTATTACTGGTCTATCTGAGGCAAAAGTGCCGGAGCTTCAGTTGTTGTCAGGCTCTATACGTTGCGACTAATAAATGCAGCTATATTGATACATTAGCTTTACTGATACACGTTTATTGAAACATCTAGTTTAATTAATACATACTGATACATACACAGTATTGAAAATGGTGAGAAAAAGATATAAAAGGCAAACACTACAGAAATACCACTGATCTATTGTGTGACAATTAACTACACTGGTTGTCATCTAACAAGTCAAGTATAAAGTTATAAAAGTAAAACAGTCATACTATGCCCAGTAATAGTATTATAAATCTAGTCATTCTGCCCAGGACTGAAATATGTATTACAAGTGGGTAGAAATCAAATTTTGGTTCCTCAGTGATATTCTGTGTGAACAACTTCACAAAATTCTATGTTTTAGTAGGAGCTATATAGAAGACTCCAAAGAGGATAGGTGTGTGAAACTGTCACTGTTGATAATAGAAGTGTTCAAAGTAGAAAGCTAAAACTAAACTAATAAAAGTTATTTAGATAATCATGGTTTGTTCTTTATTAGGTAGATGAAAGTTGAGTACAGATTCTCCCAGTGAACTTTCCATAAATACAGGTATGAATCTTACCTCAAAAACACTAAGATAAACATTAGCACAGAGTGGTTGCATTGAATGGGTAACTGCTCCTAAACTGCTGCTGAGAAGAGATAGCTAATCTAAAAGTTGATTAGATATCAGACCATGAATAGTGGATTAAGTAAAGCTAGAGACATGCTTTTTACAGGTGAATCCAATTTCAAATTGTTTAACAACAATTTGTAATAGTTTTTCTGATATGATACCTTACTTCATCTCACATAATTGCTTTTCTCACTCACTGCCCTCTATATGCACAAATGTTTTACTCATCAGTAGCTTTAAGACTCCCACCTACCCCACGTGTTTAGTGTGGTACAGCTTCTTTGTAGCATGCAAATAAGCATGCGACAATCCTCCACTAATAGGAGTGTCACACACCCTCCTGGCACAGTTGGCTTCCTCTGTACTGTATAATTCAATCTTCACTTCCCAGTTTGGCCCTGTAGCATAAAGTGTTTGATTTTGTATTTTCAATTTATTCAACAACTTAGTTGTTTCTGCATTTAAACTTGAGTTACTGTAGGTTGTTAATTTTGTTTACATTCTCAGTTGAAATATGAATTCTGAATTTTACATCACCACTACTACCACAGTATTTAATACTACTACTGCACCTCAACCTGCAGTTTCTCAAACTTCAGGCTCCACATTTTTGGCTGAGAAGGTCTCGGGTTTTAATATCTTGTGAATTGGAGTCCATTATGTATTCTGCGGTGCCTTCTGATCCCAGACCATTTATTCCTTTTCCTGTTGAAATGATTTTAATAGCCTCTTTCCCCCTTTTTACTTTGCCATGCAATCTCAACTTCCACCTGTAGACCCCCCTAGACCATCTTCAGCCTTTTTTCTGTATCCCTTGTGTCTTATGATTCCTTCCCTCTTTCCTTCTGCTCCTTCCTCCTGCCACCTGGTTTTCCCTTCCTCTCCAGATGTCAGGGTCCGTGCTGACTAGTTTGTAGCACAGTTACATTCTGGAGTCAGCATGCCTCATTCCTCTCGTACATCAGATAATTACACTTTAGCATGCCATCATTCAGATTTTCTGTTTCTCGACTCTAAAACCTTAGAGCCTTTGATACAGGAGTGGTGTTTTGACCCTGATACATCTGTGAAATTTTTCCACCTCCACTTGTACCTCTCCACTCTCCTGCATTACCTCTCCTCCATCCATCTTCTGTCTAAGGCTATCCACAACTCCCTTCGGGGTTTTCAGAGGATTCTTGCTCCCTTATGTATTCCACTTTGGTGTACTTATCTTTTTTCACCCTTTCCCTTTAAACTTTGCTCCTCAGTTTCTGGGATCTCCCGAGTAGGGATGCAATGTTAACTAACGCACATCTACTGACGTCTAAAATAATGGGATCTCTGTATGGCTCCCTTTTTTTGTTAACTAGTTTTTGGAGATCTACTTAACTCTTCCCTTTAGTCCTTGTCTCTCTCCTGCCACAGGCTCCACTTGCACCCATGCCTATTTTCCACCTTTCTCCTTCTACATCTTTGCATGTTTCTCTTTAGCAGGTCTCAGTGGCTAGCTGTCAAATTACTCATTGCCGAGCACCCTACCACTAATGATACTGGTGACTATTCCATAGGTTCTGGCAAGGTCAGAACACATTTAGCCAAGATTGTGCGCCTATGGAATGATTTCTCCTTGGATCCTTGGGTGCTGTTGGTGTTGTCAGAGAGTCTTTTCCTTCATTTTCTCAAACCTCCTCCCTTATCCCTATGTACCATTACTTTCCTCCCTCCTCGGGATCCTATTTCTCACCAGCATCTGTCAATCATCCTTCTTCAGGTTTCTATACCAGGTTGTTCAGAGTTCCCTAAAAGACTGGCTTGGTGTCCATTTATAGTCCTTTCCCCATCTCCTCATTCCACCATGAAGTCATTCCTCACACTTCAGTGGGCATTTACTCTGGGTCTTTAGATGCGAAGGTTGTTGTTGGAGATGCTTAACTTAAGATTCCTATTTCCTCAATATTCAGAAGCTATCTTTGTTTTCTCCACAAAGGTCAAGTTTATTAGTTCTATGCTTTGCCGCTTGGTCTGGCATCTGCACCCCTATGAATTTTATCAGGTGGTCAGGGCCTTTGCTTGACTTATTCATTTTCATGGTCTGCAATTCCACCATTATATAGATGACTGGCACTGTTAACTCCATCCCATCAAACATCTCACAAGCACATCCAGTAACTTCTTCAAGAGGCAGCTTAGTTGAGTTGTCTTGTCAAGTTGGAGAAATCCTTTCTCCTCCTGACCCAATACCTTATCCACTTAAGAATGTTTTTCAACTCGTCTCTGAATTGGATCCAGCCTTTTCCACTTTGATTGGGGTCCATGGAGCTCAAGAATCAATCCTCTCCTTCTCTTTGGTCATACTCACATACGCACCCTACAGTGGGTGTTGCATGATCAGTGGAATCTTGCTTCAGATCCACTGGACTCTGTTATCATTCTCTCTCCCTCACTATATATCGATTTTGCCAGGTGGCTCAACAAGGACAACACCATGATGGGTGTTCTTTTTACGGATGTTTCTCTGGAAAGTTGGGGAGCAATTATGGATACCCAGGAAACTGTTAGTTGTTGGTCTTTGTTCATCGGGCTCTAGATCACTTCTTGTTTTTAATATGAGGCAAAGTGGTTATGATCCATTCTGACAATTCAATCATTGTCTCATATGTCAGTTGACAAGGAGACACCCATTCACAGTGCTTTGTTTCTGAAAGTTAGAACTCCTATTCTGGGACTATTCATGTTGTACACACCTGTTGGCATGGTTTGAATCTTTTTGCAGATTGATTGTCTTGTCCTGACAAGATTCTCCCCACTAAATGGTCAGTTGATCCTCAGATATTTTGGTGTTTGTGTGACCAGTGGGGTACTCCTCTTCTAGATGCATTTGCAATCCATCAGTTCCAAGCTACCTAATTTTTGGTCCCCTATTCTACATTCTTTGGTTTTGGCAGGATTGATCCCACTTTTATGCCTATCCTCCTATTCATCTCCTTCTCAGAGTTTTATCCATTATCCAATCCACTCTCTGTTGGGTCCTTCTCATTGCATCTTTCTGGTCCACTCAACCTTGGTTTCCAGTCCTTACCACCTTTCAGTCAGCACCTCATTACTGCTTCCATTTCCCCTCCTTACATTGACAACTTCAGTTGCCAGTGTATCATCCCTCTATCACCACACCCTGGCTCCATGCATGGCATTTGTCCAGTCCCTTGGAAGATGGTCTAGACTCTCCACATGCATAGCTTCCCATCTTTCTCATCCAATTAGTCCTTCGTCTTTAATGGTGTATCAGAGAAAATGGAATGTTTTTTGCCTCTCTTCCCATCCTAGTGTGACTTGGCTGTTTGGCAATGGTTGTTCTGTATCTACTATTGCTGGTTATAGGGCAGCCTTATCCAATACCTTCTGTTTCTCCCGTTCTCCTCTCTGGTCCTCTCCCTTTTGTTTCGTTCCTTTTGTCTCCTTCATCTTCCTCATCCTGTGGCCCTTCCTGATTGGAACGTCCATGTCATTCTCCAAGCCCTTACCCATCCTTCTTTCGAAGCCTTGGCTACCTGTTCCTTATATTATTTGTCCCTAAAAACCCATTTCCCGCTCCTTTTTGCCTGTGGGTGTCGTTGGTTGGATGTTTTTGCCCCCGACATATCACCTATGTTCTCCTGAATCTGGATCACAGTTTTTTGCAAGATGTTGGTGGCTCATGAAGGTGACATTACATTCACAGTAATTTTCCTTTCTTCCATTTCACATTTGCATTCTCGCTTTTATCTGGATCATCTTCTATATCCTGTTTGTGTATTCTGGTGTTATACTGCCTGCACAGCATCTTTCTGTGGTTCTCATTTGATTATCCATAGAAACCCTTCCTCTCACCGTGATATTTCCCATACCACCCTTATGGGTTAGATTTGCCAGCTTATCAGATTGGCTTATCCTTGTCTTCTGATTCTCATACTCCTTTTCCCATGTCCTCTCATCAGATCCAGCACCTTACCCTTTCCCTGGCTGCCCACTTCCATCATCCATTGGAGGAAATCATGTGAACTCGCATGTTGAACTCATAGAACACCTTCATCTCACCATTACCTTCATCATTTGGCCGTCTCCATTTCATCTGGATACCAAATACCGTCTGTTGCCATACTCCACATCCCAGTTCATCTGTGAGTGGGTAAGTTTTTATATTTCTTTATTTTCCTTCCAGGGTCACTTTTTTACATGTTAGATCCCGCTCTGTGGTAAGTGGTTCCCGTTCAAGTATACTAATCCATAAACTTGCACTATACAGCCTTTCTGATCTATAACAGCTATTGATGAGATGGATTGTTCCACAAGACTGCTTGTAGGTTCATCCTTGCAGTGTTATGTATCATAAATATGTCTATCCCAGACCATACCAACTTATGGAAGATCATGGGTAAAGCAGTATCAGGATAACTGCCCATCCCTCCAGTCCTGATTGAATATTTCAGGAAAAACCTGATTTTAAAAATAGGGTTTCATGTCACTCATTGCACTTTCTCCAGTGTTGCATTCCTCTGGACTCCACACCCCTTTCTACCCCTTTCTTCTAGTGGAGTAAAGGATTCCTTGCCACCTACCAGCTCCTGGCCACTAGGATGGTGGACCATGGAGGCACCCTTCTGAGTGTGCTAAATTCCATTCATTTCAGAGTAATGTGGTGGTATTCTATTGGTGTAGATGATGTGAACCCTCCTCCTACTGTGGACTGGAAGAAAAATACCTGACACCACCTGGTTATGGGCTGGAGATGATACACCAAAATGCAGTTCACCCTTCCAGCTGGGTCCCCTCATTCTATTCATATCTGGGTGTCACTTCCTTGGTGGTCTGTTGTTGGATTAGAGTTGGACCAGTGGTTGATAGGGAGCCCTTGTCCTACTACAGACTGAACAGTAAATGCTGCTTGGTTTTGAATTTGAGTGAACCATCATATTACATTCCCCCTTCCTACTGCCTCCTGGATGTCAATTTTCTGGGTGGCCTGGTGTTGGTTGTGTACTGGGTCTGCACACGTGCCCTGAATGCAATGGCAGGACAGAAGCTGTTTTCTTTTTTCATCCTGGTCTTGAGGTAAAAATGGTAGGGACCCTCCTCTTACTGAAGACCAGTAGATAAATACCTGATGCTACCAGGTTTTGGACTGGAGTTGACCCACTAATTAATTGGATATATTCTTCTTTTGCCTGATTTAGTGACACTTATTTTCATAATGGGTTAAGAGTATACCTGGTTCAGATGTGGTGCGGTTTCCCATGGGTGTGTTCCTCTACCAAAGAGATGTCACACTCCTTGGGCATTGTTTGGACACTTTCTGAAGGGTGCTAATGTAGGTGAATTTTGCACTGGTCCCTCCACCATTCCAGTGTGGGATTCTAGCTATTATGTGAGAAGAGGTAAGGTATCATATCGGAAATTATAATTTTCCTAAAATGAAAATGTATTTCCAATAGAGACCTACACTCTAATCTTGAAGTAAACATTGGGTTCTACAGTAAAGAGGGAGCTAGCTAGCTGTGCCAGGAAGGTATGTTCCAGTCCTATTGGTGGAGGGTTGTTGCATGCTTATTTGCATGCCACAGGGCAGCAGTACCACGTTAAACACGTGGGGTAGGTGGGAGTATCAAAGCTAGTGACAAGCAAAATATCTGCATATAGAAGGCAACACTGAATAAGAAAAACTATGCATCAGAAAATTTTAAAATTTCACATGCAAAGTCTTTATAATGTCCGGATAGTTATCAAACATTTCTTAAGAAAAACTTTATATTTTATCAGTTATTTTTACTAATGAATCTCTGTACGGGTTTGGTAGATTTGACCGATCTCGCAACTACCATAAAAAATTAGGAAATAAACATAAATTATGCCTCTTTCATTTTAGAATGAATACAAATTATAACACGGAAACATAAATGTTTAGACAAAATAGTTTAAATCTCATAACACTATATATTTATATATATATTTATTATTTTTATTATATTGACCTTTCACCCATATCTGGCTAACAATACAGAAGTTACAATGATGCAGCTAACTTGCACTCGTGTTACCGTATCTAGTAGCATAAAGGTGACCTTTGGTGTGTACAAAGTAACTTGTCTTGGCTGTGTTTTAGTCGAGTAGTATTTTGTAGTATATTGAACTTTCAGCCGTGCATGGCTAACAATACAGAAATTACAATGATGTGTTGCACATGCACTCATGTTACTGCATCCAATAATTTAAAACTGACCATTAGTCTTTACAAAATGACCTGTCTTGGCTGTGTTTTAGTAGACTAATATTTTGTAAAATACAGTCACATTTCAATTATTCTACATTATATATGTTGGTGTACTTTGGTGACAGATTTTCTTGTAGGCAGATTTTCTTAAACAAGACCGATGTCTGTAGGTTTACTTTCTTCTTAGAAAGGATACGATAGACATAATCTGTGACAACGTTTACAGACACCCGACCATGTCTCCACCCAAAATACCTGAAGAAATAATGCGTGAACTTCTACTCGCCTGCACTACAAAGTCACCTTTTCAACATATCAATGGTTCGCTCTACCAGCAAGTCGACGGAGTTGCCATGGGCTCTCCTCTTGGAGTAACCTTCGCCAATTTTTACATGTGTCACATAGAAAACAAAGTGCTGCAGGACCACCACCCCGCACTGTACTGCAGATACGTCGACGACTGCTTCATCGTTACCAAGGACACCAATGAATTAATGAAGCTCTGACAAAACCTACAGGACAACTCTGTGCTTAAATTCACCCACGAAATATCCACTGACAAAACCATCAATTTTCTGGATGTACATATTGACGCCAACAACAGC
>NW_013668789.1:34561-50189 GCF_000517525.1 Limulus polyphemus
GCTGTTGTTGGCGTCAATATGTACATCCAGAAAATTGATGGTTTTGTCAGTGGATATTTCGTGGGTGAATTTAAGCACAGAGTTGTCCTACAGGAAACATTCGAAACGCGTCGGCCAACTCATCACTAGCTACAACTTTTACCCGTTGTTCTAACAACGTTAAGATGGCTTATCGACTTCTTGAGAAGAATTCTAAGAAGAAAGTAAACCTACAGACATCGGTCTTGTTTAACAAAATCTGCCTACATTATATATGTATATAGATTATTATTATTTTGAAATTATTTCTTAAAGTTATTTTTCCTGAAACATAGAACAGTAGATAAAGAAATAAGGCAAACAATTATCTCTTTTAGTTAAGACCTTTGTACTTGGTTGCTGCTTGATGTAAGTTACTAAGCCTTTGAAAATTTTGCACGTGGAGGATATGAAACAAAATATTTTTTTTAGATTTTATATATACATTTGAATAACTAAAAAATCATAAATTACTACATCAATGCCATAGAATTCTACTATAATTTATCAAGATTAGTAACTAAGCTTTATTTTGGTCTAAAAAAAAATATGAAATTTCGAGCACACTAAAGACACAACCTACCTCATTGAAATCTTGGTTCAAAATAAAGATATCGTGGAAGGAACATTAGAAAGGCTGAGAAAACCACTAGGGGGACATTCTGAGCTTTTGATTGGTTATTCATGTCATAAATAGAAGTAAGTGTATATAAGGGAGTGTTTTCAAAAATGGAGAGAGGTGAGCTGGGTGCCACTGTGTTTGATTTATTACGTGAGCAATATCTCAGCAAATAGAAAGATAGGAGGTTTTGAATTTATATTCTAGCTTGTAAATATCAGTAATTTGAGTTCCTAATTTGTACAAAACTATAGACTTTGTATTTTGACATCACAATCATCTAATTTGAACCAGTGCTGCATTCAACATACCACGTGACATACACAAATCAATTTTATCTGTTTTTTTTTATATTTACTTAACAAATTGAGTAATGTATAGTTTTAAAATTTGAATTATAATCTGCAATTTGATACCAAACTTATTGACATTAATTCATGAAATAGTAGTTCAATAAAATTTTGAATGCGCGTCAACAAACGAGATGACATGGCCTTTCACCTGTGACCCATCTCAAAAGGGATTAATATAATTACTTGGCCAGTAATTGGTCAAGGTCTGGAAGGATCAAATTTTTGACCAGTAGCTAACCTTCTCTACCAGTCATTCTGTTATGTGTTCTTTTTTCCTTTTTTTGGCTATAGAAAAACTGAAGTTATTTATATATTTTCCATTTACAACTAAATTCACAAATACATATTATTTATCTTGACTTTTAAAGGTGTTACAGACAGTTTAGCAACACCTGCCAATCTCCCTTCTTAAAGATTCTTAAACTACTATTATATGTCTTAGTTATCTTGTAAACACTGTAAAAGAAGAATTGGCTCATTCTCTGTTTGTTATTAGAGATTATGTTGCCTAATGTGAATTCCACATACTACCTTTAATACATAACTTATGTTGGTCTCATGAAAGGACAAAGCATAAAAATCTTTGGACGAATTGGTGGATTATTGTAATAAAATGATTATTTAAAAGTTCAAATAAGGAGTTGAACTACATTCAATTGTCTTTTTTTTATTATCATTATTAATTTAACAATAGACTGACAGAAAAGAACTGATAGTTAGGCAAGAAGTATTTAATTTAGTTACTGGTAAATTTAACCCCATTATTATGACTGTATCAAAGTGTGAATATTGTGAACCTTTTACAGAGCTACATTCAAAATTTAGTTAAACAGCTTTATTATTGATATATATTTTAATAAATATGACATCAAAATGTAGGTTTTCCCTCAGTGACTCAGAAGGAAGCCTGAAGGCTTGTAACATTAAAACTTGATTTCAATAGCCAAGGTGAGGAGAGCAGTATAGCTTTGTGCTTAACAACAAACAGAAAGAAAACAATTTATAATTCAACTCTTTATTATCTAAGTTTAATATCTTAATTGCAAAAGGTAATATTTTAAATAATTCTCAGTTTTCACTCTTCTGAGTCAACTGATGTGTCATAGCTTCAATTTCTGCCTTTCAGAATTGTCTGACATCAAAAATAAGCTGCTTAGGCTTACAACACAACCAATTAGAAGCACAAACTGCACATAATGACAAGGAATAATATAAACTTTGACTCTGTAAAGACTTAAATTCACAGACAAATCTTTTGTAAAAATACTTTATTATATTATTTCTTTATACAAAGGACTTATAATGGTTACTAACAATTTACCATATTTTGTGAAGATAGTTTTAGCAAATTCAGAGTTATAATATGTATAGTTTCACACTTTAGAATTAGGTAGGTAGGTAGAGATTTGTTTTTATTGTACATTTATCTTTAAGGTAGTAAGGTTTCTTATACTTTATCTTTTTTACATCCTGCATAATCTTTTTATACCTCAACTTCAGAATGCTTCTCTAATATTTGAACTAATACAATTAATTAACCTCAAATATGAATAGGTTAGTTTTATGGCTACACATATAGAACATTAATCTCAATGTGTATAGCCCTACAACATTATGTTTATGAACTTCATTATTATTCAATTGATGATTAATAATTATATAATATTTGGATTAAAATAGCTTTTTAACAAGTTTAAAAATGTATATTAATAACATAATACTACTTACATCGACAGTAGGATAATATTATGAAACTATAATGTCTTTCTGAATGTTAGAGAACACAGCTTTAGGCCTAATAGTTCCTGTAATATTCTATTTGTGTTTCCCTGTCTTTTTAATCAGTGCATAAACTAAACCTAATATGAAAAAATTGTGTTTTTAAAATGAATACCCTTCCAAATACACAATACAGTAGTATGACATTCAATAAAAATACGCATAAAAATGGGAACAAAATAGAGATGCAAGTCACTGCAGTGACAGTTTAGTTTTTTACTTACCTTTTCTGCATCACAGAAAATTGTTTTTACTTTTTAATACTTTTTATATGAAATTTTAAATGTTATAAACTTATTGTTGAGCCAGTAGGTTTTATTGAAATTCACAGGCTTCTCAAGACCCTTACAAGCCTAAAACAAAATTCCTTAAGTTGTCAAGAAAATATAAAAACCCTGGGGAAGATATTCATTTTCATGACTATATATATATACACCTGATGACTTACAATATAAACTGATGCTGCATAGGTTATTGTCTACATAAATTCTTTGCTATAATACCATTTTGACTTTTGAAACTAGTTTATGAAAGAGTTCCTAAATATTCTTCTTCCAAATAGCAACAAGTTTTTCTCTGTTTAAGAATTCTGATGTATTTATGATATAGATAAGACACTTTCTAGCACTTCCATGCCAACATATTTCTGTCAAACTCTTAATGTTGTAAATAGACTGATCTGTGGACTTAATTCGTAATCTCATAAAAATACCTCCAGTTCTGAATTGTCAAAATGATGGCATGGTTGTTAAAAAAAAATGTCTTATTTTATTGAAAAAACATGGGGCTGCATATAAATTGCGGAATTTATTAGTCATGTCATAAAAAAACAAAGTAGACCAGATAACTGGAAACAAAAGTATTTTTTCCTTGACCTAAACTGTTATTTCTGACAGGTTCATGATAATCAAAGTAGCTCTGTTCTTGTGTATGTGCAGTCACATCAGTTACTATTTGAAAATTATATTTTAGAACCCTTTTTTTATGTTTTATACAGCTTATGTACAACTTTGTGCCTACAATGGGAACCAGAAATAACAGCCATTGCTTTGATGTATTTGGCTGGAAAGCTCTCTAAATTTGAAATATCTGATTGGTCTGGAAGAACATCTAAACATCAACGATGGTGGGATGTTTTTGTAGAGGGAATGACAGTAGATTTGCTAGAAGGTAAGTTGTCGTTTAAAATTTAACTCGTGTATTTATTATAAATTTTGTTTTAACCTATTAGAAGTAGATTTATTGCAGGTCTCAGTGCTGCAGAAGATATAAGTAGGTGTAAACAAGAATCATTAATGTAATTCGAACCACTGTGTCATAAAGTCTGCAGTCTGTATGAAATTTCTCTTTATTTAAATACAGAAAAAAAGTCAACTGTCACTGTTGAAATTTTTTTAATGTGTTAAGCAGCCAAACTCATTCTGAAGCTTTTGACACATACTGTTAACTTTATTGATCATTCTGTGCAATTTCTCATCAAGTTCAATCAATTCAGTGGTATATTACTTGGTTCACAAAAAAAAGAGATTGTATAAATATGAGTGCCCAATTAATATAAGCTGAGTTATCTACAGAAAATTATAGAATACCCATCATTGCAGTTATTAACTTCCCCCCTCCCCTTGTGTAAAGGAAGCTGGATTACATAGTGCTCTACATGATGTAGTAGGTATATATAAGCACGTTCTGCATGGATGGACTTTATTTACTCTATACAATGAGCAAGCGAAAAAGACTTAAGCTACTTCACAAGGAGCAGGATAATAGATGCCCATGTAGTGGGGTTGTCCTTCTAAACACACTGAAACAAACAGTGGTGTTTGGGAAAGATATATTGTGAATATCAGGACTGGATTCTGGATGAATAGAAGAAAGTTGCACAGTCCAACTATTTTACTCTGTTTCAAACAAATGGAAGAGTTCTGTTATGATGAAGCATCCTGCCAAATATTTACATGGCTGGAGGTGGAATAATAATATGGACAATGCTAATCTCATTTAATTTGGAACCTTTAATTTACTGAAAGGTTAGGTGACTCCAAAGAGTATTTATGGATTGTGGCTGACCAGGTATGTCCTCTCAATTCATACTTCTGATACAGTACATTACCTCCTCTCATAGCTATTCTCACTCAGTGCTGCCCTCTATATGCAAAAAAATTTTGTGTGCCACAAGCCTTGAAGCCCTCACCCATCTTTGAATCGATTGATTCAAATGTGTCTTGCATGCAAATCATCATGCGACAACCCTCCACCAATAAGAGTGCAACACACTCTCTTGATGCTCGTTACTCCCTCTATTCAATTCTACCAAATTATCACTTCTCTTTTGGCAGTATTCATGTTGTAACGTTTAATTTCTGCTCTCTTCAAGTGTTTTATTTATTTTTTTCATATCTATGTATCAATTTATACAATAATGATACTTATAACTTGTTGAGTTATTCCAAAGTGGAATTATTTTATATTTCTACCTGGTTAGAGAACTTATTACTTCATTACAACAACAGCTTATTTATTTCTACCAAGACAGTGATGTTTGGTTATTTATTTTGAATTATGAATTACATGTTACCACTTCGGAGGTTATATGTTCTGTCAGCACATTTACACAGGCTTCAGATGGTGGTACTCTGCGGGGAATTTATTGGCTTTACTTTGTTAGGAGATTGATTATCCAATGAACTGACCTTTGTTGAGCTTCGCCTCAAGTTTGGGGGTCCACACATTTTGAAATACAGTCCACCAACTTTGGAAAGATAATACATTATACTGCTATGGTTTTTGAATAATGTTATTGTTAATATTATTTTCTGTAGTTCTTTGTGTTCTATAAAATAAGTTTAGTTAGACTGCTCAATACTCATACTCAAGTTCAGGTTAACAATTAGTCTTAGTTGTATCTTTTCTCCTGTACCTTTCACTTAGGCTTACCATGGTCTTTGTTATCTTAGGATTACTTGTAATTCATCTTACTGGTATATCAATCATTAGTTTAACTACATTTTTTTTTTCTTCCATACATCATGTCTCATACGTATGTTATTTTTACTACACACTTACTTAGTTTTATACAATCATGTGTATTTTATTTTTGTTATTATTTATCTTTTATCATTCTTCCTATTCACTTGGTTTGTGTGGAACCTTTGAGCTGGGGTCCATATAAACTTCTCCCACTGTTGTACATACTTATTGTTAGGTTAAGATTTTTATTTTAGTGTTTAGTGATATCCTTTGTTCTGTACCATTCGATTAGGCTTAACAAGTGTCTGTTATTTTTGGTTTACCCATAGTTCTATTTACGGGTTAAGCTCTAATTAGGTTAAATATCTTTTCTTCAACACATTACATCACATCCGTATGTTTATTTCACTACACAGTTTATTAACATTTCCAATATATTGACTGTTTAATTTTTTCTTTCTTTTTAGTTTATACTTCTTACTATTAATTTCATTTGTGAGGGCTCCTGGAGGCCAGGGTCCACCCTTCCTGCTCCCAGTATTGCTCACCTTCCTCCTATAATGACTGAATCCATTTTCAGGTGACCTAGATTTTGTCAGTTTTCCTACAAAACGTATCATGGATTGCCTTCCATTCCTCTACTGCAGAATCTACTAGGCCTATCTCAGTTTTTTAGACATGTTTCACGGTATATTCCCCTTCTCATGACATTGTTTCATGATTATCTTTTCATCTTTTTTTTTAGAGTAGGTACTTGCAAGCCTCACCCTTTACAGACTTGAATTATTTTTGTCTTAGCTTACAAGCAGATTTTCTTTCTGATTTTATGTCATTCACATTTCTATTTTACCCTATCAACTCTCTTACAGTTAATATTTACCTTCCACTTCCTTTCTTCAGTGTTCCACTTTTATTTAGGGATTATCATGGGATATATCCTTTTTTCCTCCATATTAGGGTGTTTGCTATCTTCAGTTCTTTCCCTCTACACATAGCTTCTTTACTTTTGGGATCTTCTAAGGTGGGACACTGCTAATAGGGACTTATGGGCAGTTATTTTTCTCCACCACCATTTTTGGGGCTACTACTGTACATTTAGCATCACTTGGGATATCTGCGATGCTATATTCAATTTATATTAGTTGCTCTTTTGTTTTATTCTGAGATATTATAATTTTTATTCCTTTTACATGTTTGGCATCTTCCTGTCCTTTACCTGTCTTACCTGCAGGTTTTTAATTCATTCTGTATGCTCGATGCTGTTTGGGATTTTGGTTCGATTGTCCCACCTCAATCACTTCTTGGGCCTTCCCTGTTTTAATATGTAGTCTTTGATCACATTTGGGTAGGCTGTTTCTGCATGACTGAAAATGTCCATAGTACACATTCTTATTCTTGTTTTTTTCACCACATGATTGGGTACCAGTTTCATGCCTTGACTTTTAGATTTGTTTCAGTTCCATATGTCTTTTGTGTGGCAGTCTGCATTTTATCTGACATTTCACACTTTGGGGGATTTTACCTACACCATTCATTGGCTGTTTTAACATACACATCTACTCCTTCCACAGTCAGTTCAAATAGTTGGATAAGTTTCTTCTGTTACATACCTCATATTATAGTCTCTTTAGGGTGGGTATTTTTAAACACCCCTTCAATTGGGACCATCCATTCTCCTCCTTGAATTCATGTGAAGGAGTTTTATGTTATCCAAACCTTTACTTTGGGTTTTCCTCATAATTTTTACCCTTCTCTTTTTGTCTATATGCATTGATAGTTGAACATATTCCTCATGACATAGGGTTTAACACTTCCTCCCCTCTTCTGTATTGTTTCTCTTCCCTGATTCTCATTTTCAAAGGTGGGGTGTGTGTGGTTCTATCAGTAATAGGCTTCAGGATAATGGTCTACAGATGAAAGGTCTTACCACCTTCCCACCCGTGTACTTCTGCCTATCCAAGGTGCTTTAGTTCACTCTTTTCCTCTTGTCCAGATTTGAGTAATCCTGTTCAATTTCGACTTTTTGATGGTGGTGGCTTATAAACCTGCCAAGGGGACACTCATTCTTGTTCTCTTTGTGGTAAACAATGGATTTCCTTTTCTGAACCCACACACTTGACATACATCTCCTGGAGAGTCCTCTTCCAGGTACTTTGTCCTCATTGCTAATTGACTTTCCAGTCCCGATATACTTTCTACCAAGGAGTGACCTCTCGATCCTCCTAAATTGTAGTGGCTCTGCCTCATGTGAGGTACTCCTCCATGTGAAGTTTTGAATGTTTTATCACTTCCTAGTTAGTTTCCTCTTTTGTTTTTGGTCCCCGGTTCATCATCCACTTGTCCTGGCTGTCGTTAAGTTCAGACGGGTTTACATTCAGTTTTAACGTCAGTTTTTTTTCTCATTCCGTCAGCTTTCTTCCTCAAATTTTTGTGCATCCATGTCACACTGGTTTAGGTCATTATGATTGATCTTTCCTGGCCAGCACTGCTTTAGTTTTCTCAGCTCTTTTGGCTCATTTTTTTTTCTTTTGTTCTGGAGTGATTTTATTAATCTACATTTTAGTGGCTCATATGCAATATTTCTTTTGACTTTTTCATTTCTTACCATCTTCCATATTTCTTCTTGGTGGGATCCAGATGACCTTCTCTGTCCAGTACATGCTGTGGGTTGCTTTATTGTTTTCAAGGCTTCGTTCCATTGAATTAATTTCCCATGGTTTCCTTCCCTTACTCCACTTCTTCTTTGTCTGTGATTTTTTTTCCCTACATCCCTTACCCATTGGGTTTGGATTGTGATTCGATTGGCCTTTTATTACTTGTCTTCTTCTTCCCGTCTTCACTTTCTTATGTCTTTACTCTGATTATTCACATTCCCTTTTCCCCTACATATCTACCTCGGTACTTCATCTGTTGAGCACTAGGACTACATCTCATACATCCATCTCCCATTCTCTGCTTTGGGTTGCTGTTTTTTCCTGTTCTTTCATGAGACAGTGACTGGGTAAGTTACCTTTTAGTATATATATATGTGCCTGTTATTTTTCAGGGGCATGTCTCTGAATACCACTCTGTGGTGAGTGGTGCCTGTTCAGGTATACTTAAACTAATCAAATCTGTACTACAAGACCATGTAGACTTACATATTATGGTTTCCATGGCCAAAAATTACACACTGCTGAGATGTTGTAGGTTTATCCTCGCGATATGTTTACTTCATTAGTTTGCCTGTCCTGGACCATACTCACCCATGGACAACATGGGTAAAGCAGAAGGGGATAGCTGCTCATCTCTGCCATGCCTTGTATTGAATAAATCGGTATGGTCTGCTTTTTCAAAATAAGATTTTGTGGTCACCTATTGTAATGTCTCAGGTTTTGTCATTCTTCCGGACTCTCCACCATGCTTTCTTCCCCTTTTCTTCTAGTGGAGTTTGAGAGTTCCAAGCCACTGGGGTAGTGGACAGTGGAGACATCCTCCTGATTGTGTTAATGAAATACAAATTATATATATATATTATAAATGATTATAAAGCCTTTTGGTTGAGATTAGGGTGGTGGTGTTCTGCTGGTGTAGAAGATGAGATATCCTCCACTATGTATCAATGGAATGAGCCCTGAAAATTGCAGTTTCCCCTTTGATTGGGATTCCTCATCCTACCCCCATGTGGATGTCATTTCCCAGTGGCTGGGTTTTGGATTTAGAGCTAAATCAATCAACATTCGTCCTCACACATGTATATTGATGTCTTTATTCCCTCACTCATTTATACTCTTGTTACTCCATTAGTGTTGTGGGTCACAATGGAGGTACTTACAGATTATTATGGTTCTTCCCCTTTTACACTCCTTTGATGTTTTTATTATTCTGAGGAGGTTACTGTGCTTGGGGTGGTTCCTGTCACTTTAAATTTGAGTGAGATGGTTTACATTTACAGACATCTTTTTGATGTTGGGTTCCTGGATTGATCAATCATTTTCTCACATTGTTATCATGTGCCCTGTTCATGGTTTGAGTGGGTATGAGATTCTCTCTGGGCTCATGAACTCAGGTGAAGAGGGTATGATCCTGTTTCTTACCTCCTACCAGAGGGCTGGGTTTTGGATTGTAGTTAACTTGCCACCAATATGATCCTCTTTCCTACCCTCACTTGGATGTCAGTTCCCAGTAGCATGTGTTTTGGATGTAGTTGACTTGCCTTTTATGGTCTGTCATTGCCATAACCACTCTACACCTAGGAGCACATCCTTTTAATCTGACCCACTTTTATGTTTTCCAGGATTGAGTTTAATATATATTGTATTTTTCGGATCCCTATCCTGGCATAGTTATCTCCCAGTTGGATATGCTCCTCCATCTTTCTGCCCATCTATGTGACATCTTTCCACAATGGGAGTATAGCAGGTACAGAAATGGTGCGGTCCCCTACATTTGTTTCTGCTACAAGGATCTACTCTTTTGGAGTATCCTTCTGATGCTTCTTTCTTTCCCTCACACCGGTCCTTCACTTTTTAAAGTGGGATTCTAGCTATTTATATGAGCGGAGGTAATGTATCGTATCAGAAGGTTTAATTATCCTGTACTGAAAATGTATTTCCAATAGGTACTTACCTCCCATCACACTTCCCACCCTTCCTCCCTACTGAAACCGTTGCTTCCAAAGTGATAGTTTGGTAGAATTGAATGGTGGAGGGTTGTCGTATGATGATTTGCATGCAAGATGCATTTGAATCAGTCGATTGAAAGATGGGTTTGGTTTCACCCTCCAGTGCCCAGTTCTGTCTTCATCTGTTCCTTATTATCATACTTCGTTAATTCTACTCTCTACATCTTAAGTCTGAAGCACTGCACCATGCCCCAGAAAAAATTATATGTACTGTTCTCATTTCCTTCACTTTTTCACTATATCCCATTCCACTTCTACCATTTCTCTGATTACCAGGCTCATTGTTACTGGGAATTGTTGGGTTGGGAAACTCTCTTTTCCCAGGTTCATATTCTTTCTTCTCTTGTATGAAATATTTGCCTTGCCCCCTTACTTGAAGTTTTTTTGGGTATTCCTGATTTGACTGAATCACAGGCTGAGGCTGCTCATTATCAGTTCTCACTTTTATTTTTATTTTCCATATTCCCAAACCCAACCTTCCACCATTGTAGCCTGACTTAGTCCCCAGTTTTCTCTTTCATTCCCACTTCCCAACTTTCCTTTTCTACCTGGCATTACACTATATAGTTCATTGGTGACTATTAAGTTAAGTCGTAACCTGTAGATGCCTGTCTGTTGCAATTTGAGCACTTGTTGTCACACTTTTCCATCCACAGAGGGCTTACTCTACCTTTTAATCTCAAACTTCCTCTCCAGTTTTCTTCCACTATTCCTCTCAGCCCTCAGCCCATTTTGTTTCCTCCTCCATCTGATCCCATCTATTTACAATGTCTATAGGAGGCAGTGTTTGTCAAGTATTTCAAATCTTTCTTCACTCCCACTCAGTAGTTTATTCACCTGAAAGTATTCTTTAACTCCTTTCTCAGCTGTTCTAAGCCTTTTTCCATCTGCCTTCATGCTATGGAACTAATGGTCACTAGGATTTGCACCTATACTAGTTATACTGTTTGAGAGGTTTTTCACTTTTGGGGACCATGGTTTTCCTGGAACTGCTTTCCCCTTTATGTCACACATATATGTGTGCTTTTTCCATTGGTTCTTGCACAACCAGTGGAGCCACTCTTGGAAACTTTTGACCTCCTACTCACCTGTCCCCTACTCTACTTGAGAATTTGTATTGGTGGCTGAACTGAACCAATATCACCATTGGTGTTTCATTACCTTCATCTATTCACCATTGCCTACTTCTCTGGTTAGAGAGCATCTCTTAATGATAATTTCACATCAGGCACATAGACCGAGGACTAGTCCTCTCTCCATATCAACACAACTGAACTTCTGGTAGTCTGTCAGACATGCTCCAGTTTCTTATCCTTCTTTGTGGATCATTCTGTTGTGGTTCATTCCAATAACTTCACAATTTTTCCCATATCAACTGCCAAGGTGGAACCCGATACAGGACCCATTGCTTTCAAACCTTGAACATTCTTTATTCTTCCAATTCTCAACAGGTTCTTCTCTTTGTCTGCCATCTATCGAATGCCATGAACCTGGTTGTGGATTGCCTCTCTCAGCCCTTAGGTTTTCAATTGGGTGTGTTTTCTCTTGGGGACTCCACTAATCATTACCTCTGCCACCCCCTCTAAATTCCAAGCTTCCTCTCTCTTGGTCTTCTGTAGTTTATTTTTCTCTCTTGGCCATGACTATCAAAGCTTTCAGTCAGAACTGGTTTCATCTTTTGGTTTATGCTCACCCATGTCTTTGTCTTTTACCTTGGGTCCTAGCCTTGATTCAAGACACTCCTTGTTGTGTTCTCTAGGTGTCACCCCTCTGGCTGGCTCAACCTTGGTTCCCTCTTCTATGCTGCTCGACAACCCAACTTCCTCTTCTCCTGCCAACTATACTCTGTCTTTTGCTTCAGTCTCACACATCACTGTTCCATCAAAAGATCTCTTCCATCCACTTTCACGTTTGGGATTTGTCCAGTCCTTCGCCCATAGAACTGGACTTTCGAACCATGTTGTTTTTCCTTTCTCATTCCTGTTGCCTTTCCACTTATCAGCATAAGTGGAGTATCTTTCAATTTTGGTTCATTTTTCATCACCTTCTTCCTGACTGACCTACTGCCATAAACCCTTTGAGCCATTTACATCTTGCATCTTATTTCACCTTTCTCTCAAGGCCTATTTCCTCTTACTTCTCACCTGTATTGTTCAGATATTTATGCTATCAGTTCTTCCCATACCCTCTTCCATTGCTTTTATATACTTCTTTATCCTAACAAGTAATTCCTCCCTAAGACTCAGGAAAGTGACCTCTTTTTTTCTCTTATTTCCTTTCTTCCTATTTTACCTCTACAGTTAATCAGGCCAGACAGACAATAGTGCCCTGTTTGTGCCACTCATTTCTACTTATCTCATACTTCACTCTTTCAAGGCTCCCTTCACTGACTCTTCATCCCTTGGAATTCCTCTTCCTCCAGGGATATTTTTCCTTTTACCCTTACAGGTTAGGTCTGACTAATTGTACATTTAGTGTACTACTCATTTAGGGTTAATGCTCACAGACTATTCCACATTCTTTCCATCAGATTCTCATTCTCTTGCTTCTTATTTCTAACAGCCACTGGACTAATTACTTCAGGTGGGCATGTAGACTACTATTCATCTTCATCGCACACTATCTTCATTATCTGTCTGTCTCGTCTCCCGAAGGTTACCGCTGGCCTCCGCCTTTTTTACAAAGTCTACCTTCCATCTCTAGACTGGTGTATACTGTTTTTTGTTACAGCATTTGCTTATAGGATCCTGCTAGGTTGCTGATGGCGCCTCCCAGGGTATACTTGTTTCTCAGAATTCTGCATCAAGCCAGGATAATGGAAGGAACTCACATATGCCCACTGTAAGATGAGGTGTTTTGCAAAATCACTTGAGGTACCTTCATGGTATATTCATATATCTGACTACTGTCCGATCCAGACCATACCTATTCCATGGACTACCGTGGAAAAAGTCGGCACCAGGGGGTGCTCTGCCCACTTCCCTGGCTTGCACTTGCTAGCTTTTCAAAACAGGGATACACAATAACCCATTGCACTGTCTCCAGTGAAAGACCTTTCTGACTGAAGGACAGATGGTTATCTGGGCATTATTTCCTGGTCTCCCAACCACAAATCCCCCCTTCTCTTCGAGTGAAGCACAGGACACCCTTGCCACTTACCAGTTACAAGCTACTGGGACTGTAGATTGTGAAGAATCCTTGCCGATTAGGACCTCACTGCTGGCTAGAACATGAAGTGCAAATTGATGGGAAGTGGTGCAGTGGTGATACTGTTAGTGTAGTGCAGATCACCCCTCATATAGCTATAGTTATAACATGCCACTTGTGCCCCCCTTCTGCAGCCAGTCTGTTCAGTAGATTTGAGACAAGCTCAATACACAATATGTGCCCTCCTACAGGCTATGAATGTACAGTAGAGTTAACTTGAGCATGCACAGCTGTACTGTGTCTTCCTTCTGTGATTGTGTCTGATCAGTAGAGTCAAGGTAAGCACATTCTATAGATGTTCCCTCTTCCTGCAGATATCACCTGTTCAGTTGAGTTGTGGTGTGCACACACCATACTATTATCTATGGTATGACTGTTATGCCCTCCTCCCGAAGCTAGTGTCGATCCAGTAAAGTCTGATGATAGAGTTGGGGTGAGCACAAGGTACAGTTCGAACATTCCCCAACCACGCTACACATATTGGTTATCTGACCTCTAGTGTACAAGTACTCTGATGGCCGTGTTCTTATTCTGCACATCATTGTGACACCTTGGAAGAGATGAGATGCAGTCTTCACCAATGGAGCCTCTGCCATCAGGTGTCACACTCCATGGTATTTCTGAATGGAGCTCATCTAGGTAAATCTTTGCACCAACCCCTCCACCATTTCAATATGAGACTCGTGCTTAACTATGTGAAGATATTTGGTATCGTCTCGGAAGTTAACATTTTCCTTACCTGAAAATGTATTTCCAATAGATACTCACCTCTTTACACACATTCCCATCCATTTTTCAGTGCAAATGCATAGAGGAAGTTAGTATGCAAGGAGTTGTGATACCCTCCTGTTGGTGGAGAACTTTAATGTATAATGGCATCATTATGTGGTAGCACAATTAACAAAAAAATCTCATGAGAGTAGGTGGGAGTTCACCAAAGGCTAGTGGCATGCAAATCTCTAAGGCAGAAGTGTGAGGGATATAGTTTAACCGTTTGAACAGGCAAGTATCTATTGGAAATACTTTCTCAGTTAAGGAAAATGTTGACATTCAGGACTAATTTCCAAGATGTGAAATGGATTTGCAGCATCTGACCTGACCAACACAATTACCTGATATCAACCAAATGAAGCATTTTTGGGATGTGTTATAACATTGCACCAGGGGCAGACCACAGCTACCATTCTCCTTGAGCCTCTGTGCACCAAACTCTTTAAAGAATGGTACAAAGTAGCACTGAATGTATAATACCAGAACTCATACATTGTCCAGGAAAGTCCTTGAATATTTTAAAAAGTAATTCAGGGCCGTGGAAATCCTGGAAAAGTGAATTTTTATGGGGTGAGAGTCTTGGAATTATATTTTCATATACAGCTTGAGATGTGGTTTTGTTTACAACTTTAAGGATGACAATGTTTTGACAAATTAGCTAACCTTCTTCCCTTAGATATTAAACTGAAATGGGTAAGGATATGTTTGGTATAAAAATTTGGTTTTTGGCCAAGGTTTACATTTTTGGGTGTCACTTGTTACTTCTTACACCAGCTTTTATAATTTTTTTCTATATGAGAGTCATGTTATTTGTGTCCCTCAGTATGATGTATATATTACATATATTTAAAACTGTGATCTAGGCTCACAATATGGAGCTAATATTATGTTCATAAAACCAGTTAATAAATGCACTGAAACAAAACACAGAGAAGTAAGACAAACAACAATCAAAACCAAGTTATACTAACAGCATCATACTGTTATGCAATGTAACATGAACCAATTGGACTTATACCAGCATAAAGATTAATTTACCCTAATGGAATTTACATACAAAACATAATGGTATCTGTATAGAAGAAATCAAGTAAAATGTAACCAAAATCTATGTGTAACTTATGTGAAAACTTGGCCTAAGCAGAACACTGGTGTCAAGTATACTTAACACTATGAGTACCTGATGATGACAAAACTTTGTCGAAACGTTGTACATTTGCTGTTATGTTAAACTTATATTAAAGTTTTTCT
>NW_013668789.1:50881-66352 GCF_000517525.1 Limulus polyphemus
AAACTTTGTCTTCAAAATAAGGGTGCGTCTTGTATTCCAAAAAATATGGTAGTTTCTTTATAGAAATTTTTTGAAAATGTATCTGATTAAGAACAGCTGAGAAAATAAACTGGTTGTTCTTTCACTCATACCTGTTTATGAGGAGAGTTGTAGCACCATGTCTTTCACTGTCATAGTGAAATCTCTTGAATATTGACAACCTCTGAGAACTGGTAATAATGGGTAACATAATCTGAATTTGTAGTTATATTAAACAATTTTATTGGGTTATGATAGCCTTTCCAAGAGAAACTTCCCTGTATAGTGAAACTGATGTTCTTATTTGAGGTATAAAATGAAGATTTAAGACCAGTCCATATAAAGAAGAAATTTAAATTGAATGTAGAAAATTTCAGAATGCTACATGGGCAAGCAGTTTAATGCAGCTTCGCTGCAACAGAATGATTCACATGGGTTTTCAAGTTGGGAGATGGTGCAAAGCAGATGTATTTCCAATGAAAGAAGTCTCTCTATTCTGCAAGAAGTTGTTCCTAGTAGACAACTCTGAATTTAAGCAAGTTCTTATGCTCTATAAAGAATTCAAACAACAGGACCTATTGAAGGCTAAATTTGATACAACACAAAAACATTTCAGTGTAAAAATTATATCTCAATCTTAAGACATCCACTAATGAAGAAACTGCATCCAGTAGTGGAATTATCAGTTCTAATAAAGCATAGCAATCATCATATACAACTGTTGATCCAAGTACTAAATAATCTTTAACATGAGGAATGAAAGTTGCACTTAGCAATTACTCCTACCCATCATGTGATGCCTTCCACATCTTTTCAAAAGATGTTTCCTGGTAATATTATTACTGATAATTTCACAATGAGCCAAAGTAAGATGTGTTAGGACCACACTTTAGAAAGATGTTATATGACAGAATTTCAAATGTGCCAGCCTTTGTACTATGTTATGGTGAAACCAGTAACTATCAAATCCATAAACAAGTCCTTGTTTGTTATTGGTCAGATGAGTACAGTTCTTGAAAGCAATCATGTTTGGGCATGCACTGGGAGTAGATTTTGCTAATGCCACCATTGACACACTTCAATAAGCTGGATTCCAGATACCACCTGATAAATTACCTAATTTGGCCCTAATGTTAATATGACAATTTGAAATACGGTAAATGAGAGAGTAAAATCTTCAGGCTTGCCAGGTTTAATGCCTAATTCATCCTATACAACTTGCATGCTGTTCATAATTCCTTTCAGAAAGGTCTGAAAGTGGATGATTGAATGGCTGAGGAGCTTGCAATTGACTTGTTGTATATTTTCAAATCATCACCATGCAAAAGAGAAGATTTACAAGATGAACTAGGATTTGATGAAGAACTGTTCATGAAACATGTACAGTGCAGGTGGCTGATGCTTTTACCACCACTGCAATGCATTATTAAGAACTGGAAACCTATAGAACAGTATTTGAACAGAGGGTTGAAACAAAGAAACTAAACTACTAAAAAAATAAAAGGTACCTTTATATCTGTCAATGTGACAACTCCATCAACATCGTAACTTAATCATTTTTTTTCTGAGTCTGAAAAGTCTATATGATCGATTTCTGAAGTTTTTTCAGTGAAAATATCTCTTAGTCTATATTACGTCTTCAGAAATGTCCATTTTTAAATAGCAATGTTATCTTATCACATAATGAAAGAAAACATCTTCAGATTGATGCTATTGGCAAGGTAATCAGTTAATAAACATAGAAATTAACAAGTCAACCAGATTACTACTACAGAAGAAACCTCATATGTGAAAGCTTGCTCTCAAGAACATGAAAAACTTCTTGAAAACTGTGAGGAAATATGCAGAAAAGACTTCCTTTAGACAATTACCTGCTCAGAAATATATTGTCACCCACTGATACAGAAAAAAAATGAAACTACAAAAATCAGGAATATTACATTGAAGTTGCAATGTTGACAGATGGGTGGAAGACATATTATCTAGAAAATATTTCTAAATGCTAAAAGAAAGGTAAGAAAAGCAAAGACGTTAGAGTGAACCATTATTAGCAGAGTATTATGTAATGCAAATGTAAAACAAACTACTAAAAAAAAATAAAAGGTACCTTCACAATGGAGGTTACAAATTCAGCATTATGACCAAAGTAGTGAAATAAAGCTTGTGACTTGCACATGGTTATGCAGAGGTTGAAAGGAACTTATCTGAAAACAAGAAAGTTGTGACAATTAAAAGGACACTTCTGTCAGCTAGTTCCATCAATCTACTCCAAACATTAAAGATACATTTAAAGTTGGTGATGGGAAAGTTCCAGAAATCTCTAAAACAAACACATTATTGGAAGCAGGTAGATATGCTCATAGGGTTTACAAACAAAGAATTGAAAAAAACGAAAGGAATTAAAATGCAAAAAAAAATCAAATGAAGAAAAGAAGATGATCAAAAAGAACTTGAAGAAAATAGCATACAGTTTGAAGAAAGAAAGAAAAACTCAGGGATAAAGAAAACTCAATGGCAGAAAAAGAATAAAAAATGGAAACTAAGTCAGCAGAAGAGTAATTTGATAAGGCTTGAAAAGATAAGAATTTAGATGAGGCAGGCAAACTCTAAGGACTTATTGAAGTATCTACAAAGAAAATGAATGAAATAAGATATCAAAGAGAGAACAATAGGAAGGAAAGGACTAATCTTGTTGCTAAAAACAAAAAAATGGTTGATGACCTTTCAAAGAGTCTCAGGACAATACAGTCCCAGTCATTATCTTCTTCAATAAAAAACTTTTAGTTTAATACTTGATCACAGATTTTTAGGTGGCGTTTTTGTTAAAAGAGATGAAATTCTCTTCCCAGTAATTAGTTACTAATAGAAAAAAAAATTATTTAAGTTTGAACTAATTGCTTATGGGTTTTCAATTTATAATTGGTAGTACTGTGAAGTTGAATGAAAAATTGTTTTGTTTAAGCTAACTTAGCATGTTGTTCATTAACTATAAAGAACTTTCATAACAATAATCATTCCATTACTGTTTAAATTCTTATGTTTAGAATATTTTGTTATTCATTAAATGAAAGAATATATTGTTCATGCTTCTTTTTTCTTCTTTGATGTTACTAATAACTGGAGGAGTATGGAATGGCTGAAAGGAGAGAAGTGGAAGCTGTAAATATGTTGGTGCTTCTTGAAAAACTTGCATGATCATGATTTAAAAATGTGTTGCTTAGTAATCTTTAGTTTAATAATCGTGACACATAACTAAACTGTTCATTTTGTGTGTTTTTGAAAGAAATATACATCAGTAACACGTACTAAAGATAAGGATTCTTCAGAAAAGTTGTTAAAAATATAAGTCATTCTGTGAGTTAAACAGTTATTTTGATTTAAAGAAAAAGTAAGTTTCCTTTGTAATTGTTTGTAAAAAATACCCTAAACTTTGGGTAAATTTTATTAAAATTTCTAAATTTACCCCTAAAATATTTGGAATATTTGTTAGTGAGCTGTGATGGTTTTGTAAAATTTTTTTATATTTTTTGCTATTGTGTAGTAACAGTGACAAGGTCACAAATATATTTATACATTGATCATGGAAAAAGACCTCAAATTTAGTTTTGTCAGAAGGGTACAAACCCTGTAATATCATCTTGTGGAATTCATACCACATCACATTGTCACTGTTATTCAAGTAAGAGGTGGTCCATCACATTATTAAGATAATTTTATAATTTTCTGGGCAGACTGTATTGAACAATGCCTACTTGACTTTCTTGGGTAGTATAGTCTTTAATTACTTTGTGCTAAACATTTCAGTAATATCAATCATTTGAGTAAAAACTAAGATTTCAGTTGTTGTTTTCTATTTTAATGGAATTAATTAACAATATTGTGAGTAGTTCTAATATTTTCAGTTTAATTGATGGATGTATTGACTTACCCAAATGGAGATACTATTACTTGAAATAAGTGAGCTTATGCATTTATAATTGTGACATTTATTTTAGATATCTGCCACCAAGTTTTGGATTTGTACTCTACTCCTGTCTCTACAACACCACAAGACTCACCTCCTGCTACACCACCACCAAAATCTGCTAAACGATCTCATCCTGTAAGTTAATATAATATTTTTTCTCACAAATCAAAATGAGGAAAAATTAATTTTATGGTTCATTGTATGACTTGTTGCAAGCCTGTTTCTGGATGGTCCTGTCCTAAAGATGATACATATATAATTTTTTTTTTTACCCCCAATACCATTAAGTACAAGAGGTATCCTCATGTTAATTTTAACACATCTCTGTGATCTGAGTGTATGAGTAAATATTTTAGTTCAGGAAGAGCTGTTATATAAAATTTATGGTGGTATCCAAATGTGTAGTGGATCACTGGGTAGGGGAGGGGGGGGGGGCTCTTTCTTTTTTCTTTTTGTGGTCCCATGGTGCTCAACTGCTAATAATTTTATATATTTAAAATATTTCCTCATTACAATTTATGATAAAAACTATAAAGTAATAATAATTAATAATGGACACATATTAACTCTCTCAGTAAGGTCTCGTCCAATTTGACCGACCACGTCACCTTTTTGTACTCATTCAAAGTCTTTATAGATTTGATACTACTAACTTTTAATATAGTGTGTATTGTGTATCTTCAAGAAATGTGGCAGTCTTTCAGTAAACATTATGTCTTTCACATACAAAAAATCATATTCTTTAATGAAGTATTTTTAATAAACTGAAAAAAGATTTGTCTGTGAATATATCGAGTATTTGTTTTCAATAGTTCGAGTGCAAAGTGATTTTCATGGTGAGATTAAAACTATTTTTTTTTTCATCTCAAAAATCTTACATTTGAAATGTTTGTTTTCATTAATACTTTATATTTTAACTGTTATTTTCTCTACCCTAACTCTATACAACATTAGTCAATTTAACCGACCTCGTAACCACCAAAAAAAAAATCAAAAGTACCCTCTTTTTCTTTCTATAATGACTTCAAATGTAACATGAAACTACATTCGTTTATCATAAGTAGGTTTAAATTCGTAACAGTATACATCTATTTATAATTAAATTTTATTGTCTTATTGCCCTTTGAACTGTGTCTAACTACTATTCACACCATTATAAGTCGTAAATCATTTAAGGAATGTGCAGCTCACATTATGCTATCGGATTACATTACCCACGAGTTACTCCAAGCTGCTTGCGTGCGTTACTCATGAAATATTTTTATTTTATTATCATTATTTATTTCACCTGATCTAACCATAACTAACCTAAAGAGTTCCCTATTTTTACACTTTAGTTACTTTTGTTATAATAAATAAATAAAGAATAAACACGAAAAATAAGAAATAAAGTACTTACCCGTTTCTTCTCTTTTTTTTTTCTGTCGACTGACGATGACACTTAACCCTACATTTTTCATACTAATGGTTGTAATGCACAAAATAATTTGTATTTCATTAAGTCATGCACCAAAGACAATAGAATAATAATATGCAAAATGTAGACAATTTCCTCTAACTATCACAATTTTTCTGGCTTTCTAACTATGCAACAAGAGCCATTACAAATTCATGATAGTTAGTCGTTAACTTTCCCATGGGAACAAAGCTTGTACTAACTGAAAAATTGACAAGTCTCTGTTCAGTACACAATGTAATATAACACGTCATTTGACAGATGGCTTTCTACTTGTTATAGATAATATAGAATTAAATGTAAGAAAGAACTATTAACAAATCCTGAAAGAGAAGATGTGACAGGTTGGTGCGGCAAGAGGGGTCTGATTTTCTATGATAGCTGTGTAACCAAACAAAATTGAAGGCTATGAAAATTATGGTTTGTCTGAGCAATGACGATTTTATAGTGAGTAATTTACCTGTAATTTATTGTTACTAGAGGAATGGCGGGTAAAATAGAGAAGGTAGGATGCCTACAGCAAGATTGTCGCCTTTCTCACACTAGGGAAAATTCAGGAATTATTTAAATATTGCCTTATAAAATTATGAACTTAAAACGTATATACTATTCAAATATGGATTATTAGCTAAGATTTTATGCTATATTAATTGGTATAACATAAATATAAAGTAGTTTAATACAATTTTGAATGTAAGCCACTAGAAAACCTTGTGCAGTAAAGGATGCCTGGGCAGATAGGGGTTAATGATGACTAGTGTACAATTTAAAAATACACTTCTTTCAAACAACATGCGTGTATGTTTCAGTAGAGAACCTTCCTAAGTTTCCCTACAAAACATTTCATTTAATCAGGAATGCTTACTTTTGTTCCATAGCAAGTATTAAATGAATGACAAAAATTTTAGTTGTAACATGTACATTACTATAGATGTGAACATAAACATATATCACATCAGCCCATGACCTGTTCAAGTTGTCCTCATCTGTCCCTAAAAGTGTTGTCTAATAAATATACAAAAGACAAACATAACAACAAAAACTAACTGAAAAATTCAAGCTATATTGAATAATTACAGACAACTGAACAACTCAAATTGTGGGGACCAATAGAAACACATACGAGAACAGTTATTATTATTATTTAGTCATTTGACTGATGCCTTTATGCAAGGCAACTTATAAGGTTATTCAGTCATCAACTCTCTCTCCAAAGGCATCTTTTTCTGTGCATGTCACAAGGGTTTAATGAGTTACATTCAAAACTTAATTAAACTACTTTCTTTTTACGGTATACCAATATGTATAGCATAAAACATAGCTGATAATTCATATTTTAATAGTATATAAGTTGTATATAAGTTCTCCTAGTATGAAAATTGTGACATTTCTCTCTAGGCATCACCTCTTCTCTGATTTATCTACCACCCATCCAAGAAGTATGACATTTAGCATAAATTACTTGATATAATGTTGTCATTGCTCAGACAAAATATAATTTTTATAGACTTCAATCTTATTTGGTTACAAAGCCATGAAACAGACAGTCAGACCCTTCTTGCCATGCCCATCTGTCATCCTCTCTTTCAGAAATTGCCAGTAGTTCTCTCTGATATTTAGTACTATTTTTGTTTATAACCAATAGAAAGTCAAGGTTTAACTCTATGACATATTATGTGAGTTGTTTTCTGTACAGAGAATTGCCACTTTCGCTTTCAGTTCAAGCTTTAATCCAAGAGAAACACATCAACAAGCTTAGATTAATTTTTAATGGCTCTTGTCGAATGGTTATAAAGCCAGAACAATTGTGATAGTTATGGGACATTGTCTGCTATTTGTATGTTATCATTCTGTGTTTTTTGGTGCATTATTTAACTGAATAAAAAATTATTTAGTGCAGTAGTATCATTAGCATAAAAAAATGAGGTTAAGTGTCCTAAACAGTCGACAGTAAAAAAAAAGATGACAACCCAGGTAAGTAATATATTTATTATTCTTCCTGTGTAATCTTTATTTATTATTATATAAGTAATTAAAATGTAAAAATAAGAAACATTTTAGGTTAGTTAAGTTTAGATTAGGTAAAGTAAATAATAATGATAATACTATAATAAAAAAAATTTTCACAAAGTATGCTTACGAGTAGCTCGTGCATAATGTAATTCTATAGTATAAAGTGTGGTGTACATCCATCAAGTGATTTACAACTTATAATGGCATGAAAAGTTGTTAGACGGGGTTCAAAGAACAATTAACTAAAATAAATGTGTACTGTTACAAATTTAAAGTTATATAGGATAAGCAAATGTAATTTCATATTACAATTTGAAGTCATTCTAGAAAGAAAAAAATGGTAATTTAGATTTATCTCAATATCTTTTTGGTAGTTATGAGGTTGTTCAAACTGACCAACCTTGTATAGTGTTAGGGTATAGAAAATAACAGATAAAATATAAAGTTTTACCAAAAAATAGTTTGAAATTTACTTGGGAGGTTTTAGAAATTGTGCAAATGAAGTTTGAGATTTTTGAGATGAAGAAAAGTATTTTTAATCTTAACGTGGAAATCACTTTGCATTCGGACTAGTAAAAACGATTATATATATATTCACAGACAAATCTTTAGCAAAAATACTTCTTTGAAAAATCTGATCTTTTGTGTTCAAAAGACTTGTAATGTCTACTAAAAATCTGCTAAATTTTGCAAAGATATGCTTGCTGTATAATGGCTGAAGACAGCTTGAATGGGTAATGAAGAAAAACTTTAATATAAGTTTAACATAACAGCAAATGTACAACGTTTCGACAAAGTTTTGTCATCATCAGGTACTGATGATACAATGTGCTACATAAAACACTAAACTAATAGTTAGTTTCACAGCTCCAGTATTTTTTCTTTTACTACTACACTGTCATCACACTATGTATTAAATGTCAAGCAATGTCAAAATGTAGTTTTGATACATATCATTCCACCAAACTTTATATCAGCTGTGGTTGTCACATGACTTGCTGACTTGCATAAGCAAAATCATTTTATTGTAATGTTCTCAAATTTGTACAGTTTAAAGGCTTGAAAATTTGCAAATCTTTTTTAAACTTAACTTTCTTATCTAGTGTTCTGGAAAAGCTTGTCCATGTTTGTAGAAGTGACGTAAATACTTTGAAGATAAGGGAAATTTGGTAGACATTTTCAAGCTATCTTAAGTTGTTTTTAAATTAAACTTAAAGTTATATACAGGACATATTTGAGGATGAAAATAGTCTGTTTTTCTAAAGAACACGTGTAAATCTGATTTTATTTTATTGTACTTTCTACTTATAGGAAATATGCTTACATAATCATACTGGTATGTTTGAAATCCTAGTTTATGTGTAACAAGGTAATACATGAGAATTTGTGTTTTGCTTTTAGTCAACACCATCACCACAAGCTTCACTAACTCCTCCACGACAATCTAAATCCAAGGAACCACCAGTAGGTCAACCAATCCCAAAGATTGAGAAGAGTGAGGCCAAGGATGTCAGCACAGCTCCTGCTGCAACTACAACTCCTACAACATCAATAACTGCTGCTGTCAAAACAGTTGCATCCCATGTGTCTCTTACCAAAATTGAACCTATTGTCTCAATAGTTACCACAGGAATTAATGTAAATGTTCCGAGCCAACAACCTGAACCATCACTGGGGACTGAAACAGCAGGACCCAGATCTACCAACCAGTATCCTAGTGGTGGAAGCTCAACTGAGACCATTCCCTATAGTCAGCAACAAACATATCAATCTGTTCCCCCAACTCATACACCTTACCCAACTTCCACGTCTCACCTTGCCCCCTACAATCCTTTGCCTCCACCCACACATCAGTACTATCATCCTCCAGAACCACAACCTCACCCACCATCACAACATTTTCCCCACCCCACTGTCCCATCTAACCCAGCACCATACAAAATTTCACACCCTCCTCCTCCTACACACCCTGCTGTGCAGACTCAACCTTTACTCCAACCCCATAACCCACCTCCACAATACACTGATCAATATTCTAACCATCCCCAACATGCCACTTCAGCACAGTACAGTGTTCCTCCACTCCCAGTGGTGCCTCCTCAATACCCCCCACCTCCATCTAATCCACACCAAGCCTTGCTGCCTCACCCACCACCCCCTGCTTCAGGAGCAGCTCCACCCCCACCTGCTCCTCCAGCAAGTTTTGGAGCTTATCCACCACCTCTTGTTACCAATCTTCAGCAACCACCACCACCTCCACAGGCAACTTCAACAGGAATTCCTCAAGTGAGAATTACAGGAAGATTTTAAATAGCCAAGTTGGAACATTTAACATTGTAATTTTTAGATATTTTAATTTGCAAGCTGTTCTTTTTAAACATTTTTTTTAGAATTATGTTATCAATAAATGTAACTACAATTTCTTACTCAAGATGCTATCAGACACTTATGTTATAAAGATGTTGCTACTGATTATTGTGTTACTGTTGTATGCTAAAATGGTAGGATGTTTTTCCATTTTATTCTCATGTGTGATATCATTAGACTCAGCATTCCAAATAATGTCATAAAATTTATCCAAAACTTTAACATTATGCCAAGTATAATTTTAATTAATAGTGTGTACATAATTCATGCCAATTATTTTAAACAATACAAAATAAATTCTTTTAGAAGGAAAGTAATTTGTAATTAAGTACAAGCAACCCCAAAATTTTAATTAAAGCTAAAACCAATCAGAATAGCATGAATTTTTAGTCATTTTGTTGATATTGGTTAATGGAATTGAACATTATAGTTTTAGTACATTTTATTTGATAGAATATTTATTAATTAAAATCAAGATGTATTGTGAAAACCAAACCACGTAAGATATACATAAAATTCACAGTTATTAAATTCCCTTGACTTAGTACTTATGTACCATTACTGCTAAACAGTGCTTTTTTAACTCTAGTACAAGGAACACATCATAGTGTTTGGCTGGTTTTGACAAATAATGCTAAACTTAGATCAGCATATTAAACCATCAGTGAAAATCATTTGTTGAGTATTTGTGAGTCATCAGATTATCTGAAATGTTTAAATATACACAGATAATTCTGTGACACAATTCTGAGGGATGTACCATTTAATCAGGTAATAATTTATGTATTTTAGAATTGGTTTATTGGCCTTAAATTTGAATAATTGAAATTGACTAAATACTAAAAAGAAAATTAGTTTTAACCCATCCATGATTAAAACTGGTTATTGTTTCACATGTTAGTTATCTGCTAAATGTGGAAAAATGTTCTGCACTTTTTAAAAATAGCTACTGATATTCTTAAGTTACTCAAAACGTATAGATAGATGCTTTCCAATCTCTGATACAACTGTTCTTTTCTTTCAATATTATTACTTCTATTTTTCATGTTAAACTGCCAACCTATTAGGCCTAGGACTAAGCAGACTTTAAAGAATCAAATATGAGTAGGTTGTTATGTCTTTGGATACATCATAAATCATCCCAAAGATCCATAATAAAAGGATTAGGTTGTAGCAAGAAAACAAAAAATAGCCCAGTATAAGCAACTGATTAATTAATAACTTTCTCATTTTGATATTGGTACATTCAAAGCATATTTTAAGAAATTATATTTTTTGTTGAATATACATTAACCGTTAACTGCTTTTCTCTCTCTTTCTGTTTCTCTTTATGTGTTATGCCAGTAAAAATGATTCTATTTGTGATTTACGTGAACAGAAACAAACAACAAGCCAAAACCCTACAGCCTTGTTAAAGTTAGATCCTTATACTATTAACTAAAATCACTATATATACTTTTGTTTGTATAGGTAAGAAAAGATTTATACTAGTGGCTGATGTTTATCAAATTTCTCCATGGTATGTGCATTCTTACATTGTTTCATTGAGGAGACAGGCAAAAACAGAGAATGATAAACCTTTAAAACACCCTTTAATAAGTAATTATTAGTGACATGCCATTATGAATGGATCTAATAAGAAGTATAGAATTATTTGACAAATACAAATATATTGTTGTGAATGACTTGATGCATGGTAATACTAATGATAAACTGAGATTTTTATATTTTTCTCTCTTTCCCTTGAACTTCAATAAAAATAGAAAGAAATGTAAATATTTTCATTACGTATGTGTTCTATATGAAATTAAAAATACAACTTTACAACTGTGCCAGCAAGTTCTCTTTTAGAATTGACAACATTGATTACAAAGATGTGCAGTTTGTGATCACAGAATATGAGTTTATGGGTTAACAGAGCTTTAGGGAAATGAGTTACTACTCATTTTTTATTAGATGCTGTTGTGGAAATAGTAATGTTTGAAATATATTAATTATTGCTATTTTATGATGTGTACATCAGGGTTATGAACAACTGTTCTAGGTTATATCATTGAATTAGTCTATTTTGCAGCAATATTTTTGTTTTCACTCTTCCCTGTATTGTTCTAATGTTAAATGAAAACTGTAGAAACCAACAAATTAAAATATGAAATATTGAGTATTTGGTTTTATGCCAATTCTTACAGTGAACCATATTACTTTTAAGTAAATCTGTATTCAAACTTTAAAATCACTTTACAAGGTAAATTTTTCTTATAACTGAAAGTTGTTTGTTTTTTTATTCTTAGAAATATGTCAGTTAAATTACCAAAGCACAAAAGGTTAAACAAGGTTTACATTTTCTTTAGTATTGTCAAGTCAATTATCTTGTTCCTTTTGACATTATTTGTTAATGAACTGAAATAGTTTCTGTTGATGTCAAAAGAATGCTGTAATTTGTTTTAAAAAGAAAGATAAACTTCTTTTAGTGGTTGAGATTCATGCTGGGCAGTGGTAACTGAGAAGCAGAGAAATGCCTTTGCCAGATGAGAAGTGAGTAAATGCAGTTTGCTCTTGAATATACCACTAATCACTAAGACGTGTATATTCTTGCACCAAAACATTCTTCAAAGAGTAATTATAAGTTGTATAATAACTGTGAGCTAAAGACTTAAAAAAAAATCTGTGATACTTAAGTTCACATGTTTGTCCAAAACGTTCAAGTAAGAAGTGTACAATTAAGAAAGCTGTACTGTAGAAATATTTATGAACATGGTTAAAAAAGAACCTCGGTGTTTTGGATGAAACAAGAAATTATTCATGCTAAAGAAGAACAGTAGGAAGAATGAAAACAACACTATAAATCCCATTTGCTTACAGGTATCATCAGCTGGGTGAAAAGGATTTGTAAAATTCTTATTCAGTAAAATATAGGAAATATTTCTTGCCAAAGAATACAACTATGGCATAAATCACTTGTTATCATAAAGAAGAAAGTATAATGTCACATAACTATTTTACATTGCTGTTTCTACTGGCTATTAAAAGTGAAACTGTATTAACTGTAGTTAGCAAGCAATGCAATAGTTCTGAAATGGTTTTACCTCCCTCAACCAAAGCTATCTCAATCTAGTCTGACCTCTAAGCATTGCTAAAAATTGTTTGCTAACAGTGCACCAGTCTTTCATACTCCATTAGTTTTGTGCCATTTCAGAACATACTGGTCATGTGACTACTCTCTACCAATCATACTATGCCATCTATACTAGCACAGCTAGCTCCCTCTACTATTCTAGAACAATCCTCACTTTCTCGATTGGCATTCTAGTGTAGAGACGCGAGTTTTAACTTGCTCTCCATGTGTCTACAAAATTTTGATTGTGCTTGATCACAAATTTATATCTGTTTCGACTTCTTGTGTTTGATTTCCATTGTTTCTACTCATTTGTTTTAGAATTTTTTCTGTTTTATGAACTCTAATTTGTTGGTGTGAATTTGAGATTTAATATGGTGGATGATGAAATTCCTCTGACTGTAAACAATGGTTCTGAAACGAGTCCCAGGTCTCATGGTCGACGATGTCTAGTGAGGAAGTACAAGCTTTAGTTCACAAGTTCATGTTATATGTTTCACTGACAATTTCTTCTTTTCGTGTTATGTTTTTTTTGTTTTTTTTTGTAAGGATGAATATAACTACTTAGTGGAAATTTATTTCCATGGCACTTTACACCTGTTACCATGCCTATATTTAATCTCCTGGGTTAGGGGATCTGTGGTAAGTTTTTCAGCATGTATTCTTCACTCCCAGTAGGTATACCCATGTTTAGCTAGTTTATGTTTTGTATTTTAGGTTGTTGCTTATTGTTTTAGGTCGAATTTCATAGTTTTGCAGGTTTGTTATTTTTATGTACTTTGTAGACTACAAATTTCTAGGTTTTGTTTGTTCGTTAGTAATTTCTCTATTTATGTTTAGTTTATGTGTATTTTTGGTTACACTTCACAACAGTTCCGTGGGCTCTACAGGTTCTATCTGAAGGTTTCTGCCTTCAGTTCTGCTCATTCCCTATCCTTTTCCAGGATCCCCTTCTCTCCTCAGGATTGTACCTCTTCCAGTCGTCTTGCCTTGTCTGTTCAAGACCTACTACACAAAGGGGCTGTCGATCAGGTGGTACCCACTTAACCATTGTTTTACTCCTGTCTAATTGATGTCCCTCAAAAGATGGGAGATTGGAGATCCATTATAGACCTGTCCCAGTTAAACTCTTATCTGGAGCCGCTTCACTTCACCATGGAGTCCTACCTCTCACTTCAGGTTTTTTTTCCCTGTGACTCTAGATGAACAATTTGTCATGACAGATGCCTATTTTCATATTCCAACTGCTCCAGTGTCACTTCATTTTCTTCGATTCGTCTATAAGGGTTGGGTCTTCCAGTTCTGGGCACTGCCATTTGGTCCTTCTTCAGTTCCATGTATTTTGTTCAGTGGTACACTCTTTTGCCTGTCATTTTCGCTCATTGGATCTTCGGACACTCCTTTTCACGATCGACTGGCTCCTGATTGCCTTTTCCTGTGTCCAGTCAGTCAATCACGGCTGCGTATTTCTTTGGAAAGCTAATCAGTAGAGTTTTCTTATTCAGTTGGAGAGGTCCATTCTTAACCCCACAAAATATCTTATTCCAATGAGGATTTTTCTTTAATTCCCATCTTCATCTAGCCCAGCCTTCTCCACTTTAGCTCAGGGATATGGAGCAGGTAGTCTCAGTGGCCCTACCTTTCCTATTTCTCACTGTGCAAGGGGTTCTCTCTTTTTTCAGGTTTTGGGCTCCTTCAAAGCTTTCTTTCCCTTGGGTTGGACTCCCATGCATTCCCTTCAGTGGACATTTCTCCACCAATCCCATTACCCGTCCCCCTGGAATCTGGGCAAACCTTGCTTAGTGGCTTGACAAGGGATTGACCAAGGAGGGAGTTCTATCCTCCACCTTGTCTGGAGTCTCATCTGTTTATCAATGCTTCCTTGATGGGTTGGGGTCTTTCCTCGATCCTCAAGAGATTTCTGGTCGATGGTCCTTTGAGGAGGCTACTCTCTGTTTTCAATGTCCTGGAACCTTTGACAGTTTGTTGAGCTCTGTATTATTTCCTCCTGCTCCTGAGGGGGTGGGTATGGTTCATTCCAACTTTTCCACCTGTTAAGTATTACAATTTCGAATAGCCTAAAACTGAGTCAAATTGTAATTTAGATTTAGTAGTTAAATAAATACCGATATATATCCAATTTATGATATTTGTCAACAAAATTGGTACACGCAGTTTTCTTTTTCTTTTAATACAAATATATTTTAATATACAAACAATAATACAATTTACAGTAATGGTTATTACAAACAATATAAAGACTTCTTTCTGGTCTGAAACTTCCTTGATGTTTTATCGAGGGTTCACGATGAGCAAGTTAATTTCGAGTTTATGTAGGTATAATTCACTTAATAGGGAGCTAGCTAGCACTGTGATCTTCACTGATCATATAGATTTTTTTTTCACTTATGACGTTAGGTAATGTTTTTGTCAAAATACTAATGTCCAATGTGAATTCACTGGTTAAATAGTTTGTAATGTTCGAAGTTTATAAATGTTCCTGCTCAAGTATCACTGTTATAGCTTCCGAAGTTT
>NW_013668789.1:66939-78951 GCF_000517525.1 Limulus polyphemus
CATGGATTATCTTTAAATCATACTTTTGTAGTTATAATCTACAATTTAACAGTCTTCTGTTTTTCCCCTTCATTTGGTTCAAAAATGTCAAATGATCAGTGTAAATGACAATAGGTTGTTGTGATACAGATACATACACGCTGAAATGTTCTGAAGCTAACACTAGAGCCAGTGTTTCTTTTTCTATAGTAGAATTATTTTTCTGGAGATAAACTTTTTAGAAAAATAACAAACAGGGTGTTCAATACCTTTGTCGTCTGATTGTAATAGAATAACACCACAATCGTTGGCATTAACAGCTAATGTAAAAGGCTTATCCAAGTCAGGTGCCATCAATACAGGGTAAGTGCGCAACAAAGATTTGACCTTTTCAAAAGCAGACTAACATGTTTCAGACCATTTGAATTTTTTATTTTTCTTCAAAAGGTTTGTTAATGATACAGTGATGTCAGCAATTTTTTAATAACTGTAATAACTAGCCATTCCCAAAAATATTATCAAACTCTTGTTGTTCGCATTACATTGTACATCAGGAGAAACAAAAGCAGAAATTTCTTTTGCCCTGTCAGTTAGAGGAACAGCCCAGTATCCCTTTAATAGGTCACACTTTGTGATATATCTGGCTTTTCCAATTTTATCAATACAATCTTCCATTTTTGGAATGGGATAGGAATCTGTCAAAGCATATACTTAGCAAAAGTCTATAAAAAAATCTAACAGAACCATCAGATTTATGAACCAGTATACAAGGTGAAGACCAATCTCTTTTACTGGGCTCTATGATGCCGTTTTCCAGCATATATAATATTTCTTTACACATGTTATTGGCTTTGATTGAGTTCACACGATAGGGATGTTGTTTCACAGGAGAAGTCAAGAACAACGATGTTGGTTTGAATAGGAACATCCAGAAATATATTTTGTATTCATTCAATAAACTAGCAAGTTGATTTTTCTCCTCAGGAGGTAAGTGCTCGAGTTTTGAATCAAGATTGACCAGAATGTCAGACTTACTAAGTTTGTTGTTGCATTCGTCTCCAATATTTTCAAATTTACTGGTGTCTGTCATCAGTATCAGGAGAACACCCAATAGCTATAATATTTTTGGATGCATCTTTTATATGATAGGGCTTCAACATATTAATATGAC
This sequence comes from Limulus polyphemus, assembly GCF_000517525.1. Classification (NCBI taxonomy): domain Eukaryota; kingdom Metazoa; phylum Arthropoda; class Merostomata; order Xiphosura; family Limulidae; genus Limulus; species Limulus polyphemus. The sequence continues at coordinate 68,090 of NW_013668789.1, forward strand.
ACAGCTGCGTAGCCTTTCGACGATCAGATGTTCAACTTTCTGAACAACCTCATAGGGACCATGATACCTAGCTTTGAGTGAATGTCCCATAGTGGGTAACAATACTAAGACCATGTCACCAGCATGGAACTTGCACTCTTCAGCTTTGCAGTCATAAACATTTTTCATTTTAACTTGGGATGACTTCAAATTTTCTTGAGCCAATTAACAAGCATGTAAGAATTTGGACCAAAACTTGAAAACGTAATCCAACAAATGTATTGCTTTCGGATCATCTTTCTACCATAGTTCCTTAAGTAACTTCAAAAGACCATGCATTGAATGGCCAAGCACCAACTCAAACGGGCTAAACCCTAACGACTACTGAAGTAACTCACAAACAGCAAATAATAATAAATTAACTCATCTCAATCCTTCTCGTTATTGAGACAGTAAGTCCGCATCATATTTTTCAAGGAATGGAATCTCTTAAGAGCACCTTGCAATTTTGGATGGTATACACTAGATTTGATCTGTTTAGCACTGAGCTGATAAACAACTTATTAAAACATCCATGACATAAAACTTGATCCCTGATCAGACTGAATTTCTTTTGGCAAGCCAACAAAAGCAAAGAAATTAATTAAAGCCTTAGAAATTTTGAGGGCTGAAATGTTTATCAAAGAGATAGCTTCAGGGAATCAAGTGCATGCACATATGATAGTTAACAGATACTGATTCCCCGAACGAGATTTTGGTAAAAGCCCAACACAATCAACAATAACATGACTGAGGGGTTCTTCAAAAGCTGGAATAGGTTTCAAAGGAGCAACAGGAATTTTCTGGTTAGGTTTTCTGACCAACCGACAAGTTTTACGAAACTGAGAACCGTCTTGCCTAATTTTTGGCCAAAAGAAATGTCTCATAATTTTGACATATGTCTTGTTGACACCTAAAAGACCTCCCATGGGGAGTTCATGGGCAACTTTCAATATTTCAGAATGATATGCTTTGGGAACAACAATTTGGTAAACAATAGCCCAGTGTTCTGAGGCTGGCACATCTGGTGGTCTCCATTTCCTCATAAGCACACCATTTTTGAAAAAATAACCATTTTGAACTTTCTCCAGTTCATCTGCTGGGAGTGCATATTTGATTAGTGAAGAGATTTGTGGAGCTATTTCGTGCTCAGACATCAGTTTACTTTTAGCAAACGGCACTTCACCAGGTGAACTAGATCCCCCACGTCCATCATAATAACTCATCGAGGAATCGTCAGTAGAACAATTACCTATGAGATCCTTGTTAGATCCAAAAATTGCCTGAGACAAATCTATAATAACGTCCTCTGAATACATGTCTATCATTTGTTTTTGGCTTAATATCTTAGCCTGAACTCGAGTCACAGCACACAAGGGAAACACATCAGGATTCTCCTCAATGACAATGACATCCTTATATGAAACAGTGATTGGCTTGCTAACCATTTTGGGTTCAGCAACAACCTCCCCCCCCCAACCAAATCGTTTCCCAACAATAATGATACACCCTTAATTGGCAAAGTAGGTCTTACTCCAACCAAAACTGGTCCCGAAACTAGGTCTGATGCTAAATAAATGTTATGAAGAGGAACATTAACAAGGCCATCCTCAATACCCTGAGCAAAAACAGACTCACCAGTGGCAGAACTCGAATCTAAAGGTAATATACCTTCTAACAATGATTGAGTCACCTCAGTGTCACGTAGAATACATATGGGATTGGCAGTGTCATTTGTCAAAGACACAGAACCAATAGACACAAAAGGTTTAAATTCCTCTCTGATTACATCAGCCTTTATATCATTGGGCAAATCAACAATATCGGGTGATCTGGTGAAACTACATCCATATGTGGACACAATCGCACTGGGTGCTTCCTCATTTTCTTTGTTTTTCTTCAAACACCAACAATCCGACATAACATGACTGGATTTTTTACAAAAATGGCAGACAGGCCTTGACTGTTTTAAAGAATTTTTTTCCTGATTCTCAGAAGATTTCGAACTAGAGAAGCTTGGTTTTTTTAGAAGGATCCTCAACTTTAATGGATTGAACAGATACAGGTTTTTGTTGAGATGGTTGGATTTTTTTATGAAAAGTGGTTTTATGTGTTAAAATATAATCATCAGAAGGAGCAGCTGCTTCCTGTAATGTTTTAAATTTCTTTTCATCCAAGTAAGTTTTGAGGTCTTCACGTGCACAATGTTTAAATTCCTCAATTAGACATAATTGTCTTAGTTTGTCGAAACTGTTGCCAATATGTATAGGATTACACCATCGATCAAAATACACCTCTTTTTTTGTGGGCAAATTCCATATAAGTTTGATTATCTTGTTTGCGATTACCTCAAAACTTTTGTGGATAAGCCTCTGGTTCCAACTCATGTACTTTGAGAGTAGCTGCTTTACCCTTATCATAATTCGTACAATCTTCTAGTGAGAAAGTGGCATAAGCTTCTTGTCCTTTACCAGATAAAACACTTTTTTAACAACAATAACCATTTTTCGGTTGGTCATTCCATGGTTTGGGCAACCTTTTCAAAATCTTGGAAATATTTATCAACTTTATTTTCATTAAATGGTGGTACTTTAATGTATCAATTAAGTTCAAAGTTGTCATTTTGCTTTGGTCGATGGAGTGAGTCTCATTTCCATTTCTTTCAGCCTCATTTGTTTTCGGTTTCAATGCGAGCTTTTTCAGCGGCGAGACGTTTATCTTCTCTTTCAGCTTCAATACAAGCTTGTTCGGCCTCAAGGCGTTTATTTCAGCTTCAGTACGAGCTTGTTCTTTCTCGGCTTCAATATGAGCTTGTTCAAGCTCGAGTTGTTTCAGTTTTAGCTGGATCTGTAACTTATCTTTATCACTCAACCCCGATTGGTTAATGGGAACACTAGAGTATTCCCCTAATACTTCCTCAGGCAACAAATCATCATCGACTAGAATTTCGATTATATGTCCTTTTAGTTAATTTTTCTCGTTGATTTTTTAACTTCTATTTCTAAAACTTTGGCAATTTGGAGCAATTAATTTTTGTTATATTTTTTCTAGTTGTTTGAGGGACGGTGATTCAAGAAAATTTTGATAATCAAACTGATCAAATCTTGTTGGCACTGATAAATTCAAATTGAATTATGATATAAATTTTAATTTATATTGAATTTAGATCCTGGACAGCCCCCAATTTATTGTCTTATGTATTACAACTTCAAATAGCCTAAAACTGAGTTAAATCGTAATTTAGATTTAGTAGTTAATTAAATGCAGATATATATCCAGTTTATGATATTTGCCAACAAGATTGATACACACAGTTAATTTTTTAATACAAATATATTTTAATATACAAACAAAAATACAATTTACAATAACGGTTATTACAAATAGTTGTTACAAACAATATTTTTTTTTATATAAAGGTTTTACAGACTTACAAACAATATAAAGTATTAGTTCTGGTCTGAAACTTCCTTGATGTCTTATCGAGGGTTCACGATGAACAAGATAATTTCGAGTTTATATAGGTATAATTCACTTAATAGGGAGCTAGCTAGCGCTGTGTTCTTCACTCATCACACGCCGTTTTTTTTCACCAATGACGTTAGGTAATGTTTTTGTAAAAGTACTAATGTCTGATGTAAAGTCACTGAAATTAAATGGTTTGTAATGTTCGAAATTTATAATTGTTTTTGGTCAAATATCACAGTTGTAGCTTCCGAAGTTCATAGCACACCAACTCTAGCAAACCAATAATAGATGCTCTTTTTTGGCATGGTGCGTTGGTTATATTTATAGGCGTGCATTTAAATACACACATATATTGTTGATTCTTACCATCGAGAAACTTTTACAAGTTTAGAGAATAGGCGGGAGTTTTGCAATACATATTTAACAGTATAAGTTATGTATATTTCTAAACATAAATTTAATTTAAACAAACATCGATATTAAAATTAATATATAAAAATAAATCCATCACATACCATTGTCGGTTATATCACCAAGCAAGGGGGAACCAAACCCAAATCTCTGTGTTTTCAGTCTCTGGATCTTCTTTACTGGGCCCACGACCACTACGTGAGGATATTGGTGTGTCATGTTCCTGGCATTATGGATCTGTTGGCTGATCACTTATCTCGACCCAACCAGGTTCTCCCAATGGAGATGTCTCTTCTTCCACAGATATTTCGATGGGTGTGTTTTTAAATGGGAACACTACATATAAATATATTTGCCACTCACTGGAATGCCAAAATTCCTTCTTTTTGGTACCTGGTTCCACACTGTTCAGCTCTAGGAGTAGATGTGTTCAGTCAGATTTGGAGGGATCTTATCTTATATACCTACCCTCCAGTCAGTTTCCTCCCCAGAGTTTTTCTTCTTATCCAGACTACTCCTTGTCATGTCCTGCTCATTGCTCCATATTTGCATGCTCAGACATGGTTCCCTCTGCTCTGGCTCTTACTGGAGCAACGTTCTCTGCCCTTACCTCTGTTTCAGTCTCTCCTCCAACAACCATGATCAGTCATAGTTCATTCCAATGTCACCAAACTCCATCTTCATGTGTGGCTTTTGTCCAGTCCCTTGTGTCAGCTTAGGAATTCATCTGTTATGAAGCCTCTTTCCTTACCTGTACCATTCGACTTTCCTCCTTGTCTGTCTACCTGAGGCATTGGTCTTCCTTCAGACTTTGGTTCATTTGCCGTGGCTTCCACCCATCCTGTCCTTCTGTTCCTCTTTTTTTAATCTAATTTAGTTGAAATACATATTTCAGGATCCCACCTAGTGGTGGCAGGTGTTGCCTGATCAGGTATACTAAATATTATATTAGCACTAAATATGTATACTTCTATAATGCTCACCATTTAGATAGAGTGTTTCTGTAAGACCAGTGGGTGCTTGTCCGGTGGTAAGTTTACATACATATATATATATATTATCAATGTTCATTGCTTGATATATAAAGGGCCATCATTCATGGACTTCATGAGTAAAGCAGATGGGGATTTCTGCTCATCCATACTGACCCGTGATTTCTATAATTGAGGTCTTTCTCCTTTCCAAAATAGGGAATTGCAGACACCCATTACACTACAGACTCCCCAATGCATATCCCCCCTTCCCTTGCCACTTCCATTTCCCAGTCGCTGGGGTAGTGGACAGAGGAGGTTTCCTCCTGAATGAGTTTTGTACAACAAACAAAATCGAACTTTATAGATCATGTGTACCCACTTGGTGAGAAGAAAGCTATCATGGTTATACTCATTGCTATACCAAACAATGATTATACAATAACATAATATTCAGGATCCAAGGTACTTCCCCCAGATGTTTTTGCCCAGGTAGAACCACATTTGACATAATCATTCGTAAATCAAAGAGCTTCCCTGGATATTTTTTGCCCAGATGGACCACATTTATTGATCTCCTTAGCTTATGCAAGGTGCTTCCACTGGATCTTTTTGCCCAGATGGACTGCACTTAGCATAATCCGACATATCCCAAGGTGTTTTCCCTGGATATTTTTGCTTATTCATATACCATTCATAGCCCTTTAGCCTTAGTCACTTCTAATTATTTTTTCTCTGGCATCATGCTATGGCTATCACTATGTTCGGGACTATGGCTTGCTACATATGTGGACGAACTATGACATGCCTGTTGACAAGGAGCTGGTTATGAAAAACCTCACAATCACACTCATACCTGTGATTTTTTTCATAATCCTATGTATCCAAGATGATTTCCCCTTGATGTTTTTTGCCCAGGAGGACCACACTTGTTGATCACAATATCTTATACAAAGTGTTTCCACTGGATATTTTGACCAGATGGACTGCACTTGATATACTCTGATGTAACCCAAGGCACAGACTTATGCAGGCCCATTGTCGCTTACATGCTAGACCTTCCATGTTTGTCCATGCCGTGCTGTTTCAAGTCATGGTTCTACAGCACATCTCCACTGATTCAGTGCTGTACATCTCTTTCCTGAATGCATTGGTGCCTGTCAATTTAGGACATTTTTAGCAAAACTTTTGAACAGTACAAAACTTGTTTTTAAAATGTTTTTCAAGTTTATAACGTTACTTTGATTTTGTAATATTTAACATAAAACAATAGTAATTGTGTTTTACCAATTCTGAGTATAGTCAGTAAAGTTCTTGAATTTATTGTACACTTATTCCTGAAAGTTCTAAACTTGTTCATTATATTTTAAAAGATTATTTGTTTATTGGTATAGGAAAGAACTATGACTATGTTTGGTCCACACACACATACACACACATATATATATATATACAGAGTTAAATTTATAAAATTGAGTAGGAGTTTGGTATATTATTCAACTTAAACAATGGTGTAACTTGTTATTACAGGAGACCAGTTGTTTTTATACCTGTAGTCCCTGTTGGGTCATCAGTAATTTTATGGACTTGCAATGCTAAAATTGGGCTTGATTCCCCACAGTAGGCAGAGTGCAGATAGCTCACTGTGTAGCTTTGTACTTAAGCAACAAAACTTAACTTACACCTTTAAAGTATACTTCCTTTAAATATTGCAGAGAATTGTGACAGAGCTAATAATATTCTTGCATGCACCAACGTAAGGTAAAGTCTGTACGATTGCATTGGGTAAAGTTTGTACGATTGTATTGGGTAAAGTCTGAACGATTGCATTGGATATATGCTGATCAAGAATTATGACACAAGCACCCAGAATGCCATGTCATCCACATCAGACAGGAGACTCCTCTTATTATTAAGATAAAGGAAGCCCGAATTTCTAATACTTCATTTTAATTCTACATGTATTTAGCACATTAAACATTCTGAAAAATATCATTAAAGACTTTTTCTAGCGTGTTGGCTACTTAAAGAGACAGGTATTGAGCATAATTTAATACAATTCACAGTTTGGTCATCGTGTTCTCATAGAAATACAGGCAACCTATACTGAAAACTTTTAAAAATTACCTAAATATGCCTGAAAAATGATGTGTTTGTTTCTGAAGTTATGAAATGATTACAACCATAATAGTTTCATACAGTAACACTCAAATTAAGGTAAAAATATGGAAATAATGGTTTCCTGTTAGGCAATGAACCCTCAATTGTATGCATTATGAAAATACAGTGGAAAAAATGTTTTATTTGAATTTCTGACTTAAATATGTCTATATTGAACAAAAACTGTATTTGTGAAATATACTTTGATAAGTTATAAATGGCTACATTACCTGGAAGTATCAAGAAAAATAATTTCATGTTTTATTTATACTGTTACTACAGAATTGAGGCAGTTGTATGTGTGTTAAATAATAAAAATAGATTTCTTACATATACATTAAAACATGCAACAGATGGTTAAAATGAAACTTCAACATTCATTTAACTGAATGTACAGAGGATTGGTTTATTGAATTGGCCCTGAATTGAAGAAGGAATGTTGAATATAATTCCAAATGTACTGTGTATCTACATAAAATGTGGAAAACTTTTAGTCAAATGTATTTGTAATCGAGATATCTCTGTGAACTGCCAATGTCACTCAGACTCTGACAGGTCAAATTGCAAGATGATACTATTATGAAGAATAAAAGTACTTTTGTTCATTCCAAGGTTTCCATATTGCATTTCCATAATCTCTAGAAATGTATATCTACATCCAAAATATATATCTACAGTTTTTTCAGTATCCCTGTATACTGCGTTTGGTTTTCCTCTACCACAAATGTTGTCAATTGAGCAGTGTAGGGTAAAATGAACAGTTGATAACTCTTACATCAAATACATAACACCGTGTTGAATGGCACTCTCTAAAAGGTCACGCATGCACACTTTGACATCTACCCATGTACATAGGGTTAAGATACATGGAAACATTCTATAACCAATCATATTCTAATTAGATGAATTATTGTACAAAAGCTATCAAAACATTTATTAGTTTCAGCATTTATAACTACTTCTGTATCTAATTAGATATGATTGTTAGTTATGTAAATTTACTAGTCTTTCGGGTATGTGATAGATGAGTTATATCAATCTGCTTGCCTGTAGGAAATATGATTGGTAGAAAGTTGTTCTGCATGTCCGTCAGATATGGCCAGGTGGTTAGGGCACTTGACTCACTATCTGAGGGTCGCGGGTTCGAATCCCCATCCCACCAAACATGCTTGCCCTTTCAGCCATGGGGGCGTTATAATGTGAAGGTCAATCCCACTATTCGTTGGTAAAAGAGTTGGCGGTGGGTCGTGATGACTATGATGACTAGCTTCCTTCCCTCTCGTCTTTCACTGCTAAATTAGGCATGACCAGTGCAGATAGCCCTTGTGTAGCTTTGCACAAAATTCAAACCAAACTGTCAAATATGACTGTTAAACTGTATCGTTTTAACAATCTGTCAGAGATATGATTGTTGAACTGTGTTATCTGTTGCTCTGTCAGTGATATGATTGATGAACTGTGTTATCTGTTGCTCTGTCAGTGATATGATTGATGAACTGTTTCTTCATATAGTAAGAAAACTAAAAGATCATTGGACTGACATAGGCTATTTATTTGGTAGAGGTTAGGGATCAGTCAAGGAACAGTTGATTAAAGTAAATTATTAACGACTGTTGAAGACAATGAAAGTGAAATAAAAGCAGTTTGTGAAAAAGATCATCAAATAATCAATTTTTTGCCAATCAGCAAACTATAGACATTGTCAACTCTAGCACCATTTAGTAACATCTTAATAACTCCTTTTTTCAACCCCAGCAGGAAGTAAAAGGACAGCCAGTAAGTTAACTGTATTTTATGATAAAGTATCCGCTGTGACAAAAAATGTTGTTTATTTGCTCACTGTTATTTCTTCCCTTTGTTGTCGAGTTTAATTTATTCTCTGTTCAACTATCCAGAATATGCACCATATCATTATTGAGGCAAGGTAAAACAGGTAAACATACCAGTGATTAAAGGGATGATAAAAGAGGTCCCATCTCCTCAAATGTTCCAAGCAAGTTGTGGCTTGGAATATATGGACTCAGAAACAGACAGTGCAATGTCCTAGACTCAATGCTTCAGATCATTTGGATGAAGAATAACTTGATGGCTGAGACATAACTGTCAAAGAATTGCACTACAGATTTGATTCTGTCATGAATTAAACAATCTACAAAGCTGCATTCAATGCTAAAAGATCAGGACTGAAAGAGAAGTTGGCTGTTTATAGGGACAATGTAAGGAACGTGCATGGAAAGGCATTCTTTAACATGTCTCCCACAGATTGTGATTAAATGCTCATTGCTGAGTTCATGGAGGAGTGCTTCAATATTTATATTGAAAAGCTAAACTAAATGAAGGGTTCATGCTCGCTAAAGCAATTTGTTTTTATAGGCAGAATAAAAATATATAATAACCTTGGAGTAGTTATCAAAAAGCACGTGAATGAAGAAGGAATGACGGTTTTGGATTTTTACCATTGTGATAGGAAAGGTCACTCAGCATTCTCAGAGATATATAAAGAGATGTGAATTGTTAAATCTATATGGGCTAAAGTAGTAACCATCTCTCTTCTTTTTCTCAAATCGCTCTCTAACAGTCCCGATTTCTTATTTATTCTTATAAACAACTCATGTATGGGTTGTCACCTATGATCAAGAAACAAAGGAAAGTCACGCCGATTAAAACTATTATTATGCGAGTTGCGTCATTTCCTGTTGAAAAAAGATAGGCAAAAGTAGCAAGTACTTGATTCAATAACACTGGTAAAACAGTTTATTGAAACTTAGAGTACACTGAGTGGTCACAAGTAAATAGACACCTAGTTTTTCGTCATTTAACTGATTTATGCTAACTAATTTGTGTTCACAGAGCACTATATAAATGAAAATGGTCCGCACAATAATTATCTTGTGCTACAACATGCCTAGAACTCAAGATTCTCTCGAATTGTCAGATTTTGTTAGAGGAAGGATAGTTGGTCAAGCAGATGGTGGAATAAGTCAGCGGCAAATTTTTCAGAATTTGGGAATCCCGCTTTCGACAGTCAACAGAATCATCATGCAGTTCAGAAAACACGGCAAGGAAACAACTGATCAGCGTCTGGGTCGTCCTGGTCCATCGGAGAGGACAAAAAGGGCTGTCAAGAGGAGCATCGAAATGGATCCCATATTAACGACTGCAGAAGTGGCCAAAGTTGGTGGGATGAGCCCGAAATCTGTTCAACGGATTCTCCACAGATTGAGTTATCGTTGCAGAGCAGCTAGACGAAGCCCTTATTAAGACCTGCCAACATAGTCAGACGAAAGAAGTGGGTAAGTGATATGATGACCAAGCCTCTGGACTTTTGGAAGACCGTATTGTTCTCAGACGAATCAAGATTCGCTCAGTTTTCGGACAGTGGAAGGATATGGGTCTGGAGAATGCCTCACCAAGAGTTTTGGCTCAACAGATTGCAGCCAACTGTGAAGCATGGTAGTTTCAGAGTGATGGTTTGGGGAGCTGTTTGGGTTGATGGGAGATCGAGCTTAATGGAGTGCGTTGGCAACATAAATTTTGCGAAATACGTCGAAATATTGGAGGAAGGATTCTTGCCACTTTATTCCTCGGGTTTCGTGGACAAGAACACAACGTTGTTCCAGGAAGATTGAGCACCGTGTCACACTGCTAGAAACACCCAAAAGTGGCAGGAAGAAAATGGTATCCAGAAATTGCCCTGGCCGAGTCAATCTCCTGACATGAACCTCATCGAAAACCTATTGGCCATACTCGACCGGCAAGTCAAGAAACAACTAAAAAACCAACTTCGAAGAGCGATCTACTCCAAGTTTTGAAGCAAGAGTGGGCGAAAATTCC
>NW_013668789.1:79692-98846 GCF_000517525.1 Limulus polyphemus
AATTAAATTATAAATATATCAATTCATGTGAATATGACTGAAAATTTTCATTTTTTCTGAAAAGGTGGTGTCTATTTACTTGTGACCACGCTGTGTACTCTACTGTAGGACATTACATTGAACTACTGCTGCTAGGACTTTTGTGTGTTATTAAACATATTTAAAATTAAATATAACACAAAACGTTACATAATTATCTCAGATCATAATTTTATGGTCCCAGGAGGTTCTCCCAGTATGTCAGCAGTAATGTTATGGATTTCCTACATTAAAATCATGGTTCTGTTCCTCCTTGTGGACAGGTCGCAGATAGCTTGTTGTGTAGATTTACGTCCAAACAAACAAACAAACCCAGGAGGTTATCTAAGAAGATACTGAACAAATTCATAAATATATTGCCAAAGTACAATGTTTTTATATTTTTCATATTGGTTGTAGTGTTATAAATAGTTCTGAAAAATATTAATACAGAAACAGCTAATCAGGGTAATGGAAAAAGAGAAATACGTTTATTTTGGCCAATATTAACAAATGTTAACATATATATATGACAATGTTAACCTATAGATGACACTAGTGTATGAGATAAGTTAGCATACATCACGTGATTGTTACCTTTACTTTGATTGGTTTTACATCTCGGTTCGTAGTATTAGTGATTGTTTAGACAGACGTCGGGGTAAGTAAATATTGCAGCTTTGGATATTTAAAGAAATGGAAGCTTCACTGTTGATAACCGATGTCACCTTGCTCGTTATTATTTGAATATACATTTTATAAACTGCACTTACATGAAGAACGAGGAAGTCGATTGTTCGCCTTACTAGTGATGAGGTTGCCGCTATCAGTATCACTGTTAAAAGTAAAACAACGGTTAAAGTAAACTGAAATTGTGAAAATAGGACACAGAAAAACATCTTTCGACAGCAGAGAATCTGATGTATGGTGAACCGTACGTTTCCCTTCCGTTTTCTGGTTTGATTTTTGTCTTTTATTATTATATTTTTGATTTATGCAATGTTTACCACGCGACTAAACCTGCCTGTAACTTCTCTTGTTAATGTTAAGGAAACAGCTCCATGTGGTGGCCGCAAGTATTTGACAAAAGTAATGGCGGTCTGTTATCATAGTTCATCACCTGGGTTTTTTATTTAGCACATAATCACTTGATCGTATAATGTGGAGAAGCAAGGTTGTGAACATAATATTTGGTGTTGTGATTTGTTTAATGTTTAAAACAAAAAATGAGTGAAGCTTGACGTTACGGATAATGAAGTTATTGTTCAATGGTGATCAAATTATATGGGATTTAAGCAGTTTTCTAGAAAAATAAAAATGAAATAGCAATAGCCAGTAAAACGTATTATTTTGCCACTTTCAGTCTTTTTTTTTTCAAGTCAGTAATAACCAGGCTTTTGGACAGAATGAACAGTAAGTTAAAATATGTTCATTTTAACTATCATTTTTACTGTAAAGGAGACAATTTAAATGAGTGAAATATAACTTTCGTTTTATCCAATTCGGTGTGGAGAAAACTATTATCCACTACTAGTCGGAACTTACTTGTTTACTCGGCTTAAACGTACAAAAGACCGGGAACGTAGAAGATGGCCTACAGACGGAAAACTGGGTGCCGTAATGGACAAGCAATCAGTACCGAAGATGGGCCTCATCTCATCGTCTACAAAAAGGTATATATATATATATACACACAAGGAAATTGAGTTGTGTATAGTGTAAATCATTGTTTGTGTAAGTGTTGTTTATTTACATAAAAGAAATGATAAATGTCATCAAACGTTTAAGGAAAAACAGAATTCATGTTTGATACAAATGTTCTGTTAGTATAACAAGTCACATGTTCTGTAACTTATTCTGCAGAAAACAACAAAAACGTAAAATATAGAGGCACGTTAGATCTTAGAATGAAGTTTACAAATCCATTACATGCACATATATTAAAGTCTAGCTTATATAAGAATATGTTTATGTTAATCTAGTGTATACTTAACAGTAACATTAGTTGAATTCCTGGCATGGTTTATTTTAACTTCTTTAGTGTTAACTTCTAAAATATATACATCATTCAGCTAATATTTGATATATCTTTAGTAACATCTGTAGATGTAGTGTATACCTTCGCAAGCTTGTGCAAATGTAATCTAGGACAAATGATGTGATTTTGGAAACAACAAGAACTGCCTGTTGAGATTGCCATTCTCTCTCTTTTTCTGTCCTTTTCTTTCTATTTATCTGTTTATCTTTCCTATATGTATTAGAAAAAGATGTATTTAGATAGGGGAATACTTATATACAATGTGAACTTCTTTAAAATAATGAGAAATACACTTTTTTTATTTGCTAGCTAACTATTATAATATATAACGAAAACATTCACAAACTATAATATATCATTAAAAAATGATGGATGGAAAGTGAATACTCTCTTTAAAAAATTACTGGTTGCCCGCCTGAGTTCACAAGTCGCATCATTCAAGAAAAAGCGTTGTCATCACGTTGAGACTAAGAAAGTGTGTTTGAAGGATTTCGAGCAAAACTGCTCAAGGGTTACCTGCTCAAGCTGTCCTTAATTTGAAAGTGATACACTAGAGGGAAGGCAGCTAGTCAACACCACTCACCACTAAACTTTTGCTACTCTTTACCAACAAATAGTTGGACTGATTGTCACATAATAATGACCCCATGGCTGAAAGGGCGAGCATGTTCAGCGAAACAAAACCAATAATCCACTAGTCTATAGAAAGTGCTACTAATAGCCAAGTCAGTCATCTTTGTAATCCAATGACAATCAGGAATGTCAACTATGGGAGTAGTTGACAAGGGTGGTCTCCCCCACCCACCCCCAAACTCAGGAGAGGTGCCCTTAATGACAGTTTTTGTGAAATATTTGTAGTCAGGCCAGATTAATACACATACGCAAATTAGAATATAGCATAGGACATGCAGATGAATTGGGGGCCCATGCAACCCCCTTCCAGCATTTTGTGAAATGACAGTTCCGAGTACAACTATTATTATTATAACATATGCTTAGCGAATGCTCAACAGTTTGTTTCATTAGAACCTTTTTTTTTAACATTTCTCAATCGATATTTAAAAGAAAAATTATAAAATCATTAAACTGTTTCTAAATTTTGTTCCTTTTCATATGTTATCTTTGATTACATAAAAATTTAATCCTGTGATATACAAAGCATGTAAAACAATAACAGTTTTAAAAGCGAAAATTGAAAGAAAAACTACAAAATATTTTTAATAATTTTCATATTATCAGATCATACTATTCTTAAGAACCAGTTCTATTAATTAATCTAGTTGTACTTTCAATAACTTTTTTTTTCTATTGTTGTTTGGTAGGAACAATTGACTTTAAAAATATTTTATATCAGTATGATATAGATAATTGACAGTTATTAGGATTCTGAGAAAGTACTTTAAATTCTCTGTTATCAGAGTGTGAACATAGCAATGATTCACTTTTATTGGCTTGTAAGTAATCTGTTTTAGCTTTTTAATGAAAATATTATGGATTTTAATATTTTATGGTTATGGTACTTATAATGTAATTTTGGTAGATAAATGGATTCAGAAAAATATAAATATTGTTGCAGTGACAAGGTATTTCTTATTAAGCTTTATTTTGCTCTTGAAAACTTTTACTACTGTATTTAGCTTTTTGATGACAATTGTATTTGAGACACTGCCATTTAACTAACTAATGATCGAATGCTTAAAATATTGCGATTCGTGAGGTATGTTAATTAATTGTTAAAGTGTTTACTGAACGGTACAAAAAAGCTCTGCAGTGAAAACATTTCTACAGGGACTCATGTTTTCACAGCTTACTTCTAGGAGCTTTCCTTCTTGTCAACTTTTATGTTTTACGATAAATTAGTTTTAAAAAATTAGTAGTGTTTATGCATTTGTCGATAAATGTTGCCAAATTCATTCAGTATACATGTGCAAGGGAGCATTTTTTTATTCATTTTTGCGTGAAAAGTCTTTGGAATAAAACAAAATACACTCGGCATATTATACAAACGATGTTATTAGGATTAACTATATTCTTCACATATTTCATCTACCTTTCTGTAGTGAGGTTAACCTTAATCGCGTCTTATAAAAGCAATATTCCAGCTTCTATTACCTCTTCCATGGTCTTTTACAACCATGGTTATGCATTACTGCCTTACACCACAATTTAGATTGTAACAAGCTTTTGGAAAGGATGGATATATCAGTCACTGACTACTCATGTGGAACAACTTTCTCAGACCATCCACTGTACTTAGAGGTTGGCTTCCATGACCACGTTTAAGCAGACCAAAGACATAAAGTCCTATTGGAACTGCATTGGGAAGCATGACAGATTTGTGGTTGAATGAGCTAGTTGTGATTTCTTCGGCTATCTTTCTCATGAAAACAACTGTTTCATTTTAAGTTTAAAGTAGAAGTTTGTGAACCTTTCAGCTTCATATCCTTGTTTGTTCTCTAATTAATGATACTAGAAACTTTTCTAAACAGAAAATTTGCTTCAGTAATTATGTAGTCTTTACTTCGTGTAAATTTTTTTATTAAGAGTCCATTACTTTCTTAAAAGTGGCTTTGTCTACAAACAAAGAAACAAAGCTGTCTTGAACGTTTTACTTTGCCAGTTCTCCTCCCCCTGCTTCTACAAAGAACACTGAAGGCTGCCTACTTCATAATGTTGTATTATTTGGCTTTAAATCTAATCTCACTCTTTGAATATTTGCTCTTAGAAGTGTTTGTTATTATTATTCCTGCAGCTATAAAACTGTCATGGCCATATTACACAGTTCACTTGAACTGTTACAAATGTGTCGTGAACCAAATATATAAATGCTAAACATGTCAACAATGCCACTTTTCACGTCTGTGGCAACACACCACTGAATTAGCTTATACAAGTTGTTTAAATATAATGCCACTATTTACATATTCGGTGGCCCCCCAGTGGTATGTCTGCAGACTTACAATGTCAGAAACCGGGTTTTGATACCCATGGTGGACAGAACACAGATAGCCTATTGTGTAGCTTTGTGCTTAACTTCAAAAAACATATGTGGTGACACCCCACTGAATTATCCAAATTATTTAAATAACTTACAATTAACCTTTTGTAGAATAATATGAAACCCTTTTGTTGGTGAGTATACTTTGTAGATCAAATACATTTATGTCTTTTTTTTTGCAGGTAAATCAGTTATTAATAAAAACAAATCACAAACAATAACTCGCTTTGTCATACTATTAGAATATGTTCTATTTGTTAACAAAATACCTTTGGCATGTGTGAAGAAACCTGAGAAACAGATTTGTGTTCCTGTTATGGGTTACACTTAATGCCCCATGTTATTGTATTAAAATCACTATATTTATATCTAAATTCTCAGATGTTTTCTTTTGTCAAATGTTTTAAAGGGAAAGAGTGTTTAAATTAGTGTTAAGAAGAACTAGTATGAGCATATAGATTTTAAACGTGGTATAACTTAACTCTTAATTTGAGATGATACTGTTTAGCGTTCACATTACGTGAGATTTTTTTAATCCCCATTTGTTTTTGAATGCAGCAAGCACATTTATGGTGTTTAAGATTTTTGCTACTACTAAAAAGCTATAGTAAGTGATAAAAAAAAAAAGATGGCTTAAGGCCAACAAAATTGTAACAATGTGTTACGGTTGCTATATAACATGGTTTGTTACTCTCAAGTCACGTTTAAAGAGCAGTGGGTTGCTTTAAATTTTTGTAGCATTAGTTTAAAGTTATTAAAGCTTGAAATAAAAACTGATATCATGTAAGTAAGAAAGCAATTTAAAGATAATCAAATTGTTAAAAGTTATAGCATTATTAAAACCCTTATCTTTTAGAGATAAGGAAGTACAGAACTTGTAACTATAGCAACCACATATTGTTGAAAACAGCTGTTGTCATGGAATGTGAAGAATGTATTTTGACTAATAAGGTTACAATAACGAAGGCACTGTCTCAACACTTGTCATTAGCCTAATCACTAAAGATCAGTAAACAGAACATTGGTAGTTTTTGAAAAATAGCTCATATCAAACATAAGTAAATAAAATAATTCAGATATTATTTTATTTTTTTATATAAAGTTTAAAATTTTTCATTTAGTGAAAACTTAAAGTGGTAACAACATATATTTATAATCAAATTGAGAATTAAACCTGGCTAGTAGATGTTTGAAATCTTGAAGATATATTTAAAAGTCAGGTAAATAGTCATATACACATGGATAGATGAGTATAACTTCATAAATAAAATATTTTTAACACAGAAATACACTTAGCAGAACTGCAGAGTTGGTGCCACCCTAGGTTGTAATTTCGAAACGTTCTTATGAGAAAAAACAAAATCAATACACAAAGATTAAAATAAACCACACACATATACACATACAGATATATATGTTGGAACTTCCAACATTAATGATCCTTAACCATCTTGCCAGAAGGCCAGTTGTAGCCCAGTGGTTAGGTTAGCGTGCCGCACTGTGAATCTGATGGTCATGGTTCGCATTACGTTGCCATATAATTACGCCTTGCACTTTTGTTATGTGATAGGAATGACGATCAAACAGAAGTAGCCAAAAATTGGCAGATGCTAGTTGCCCTACTCCTAGTGTATCGGTTTGAAATTATTGACAGATAGCAATTGTGTAACTTTGCACGAATATCCAAAACAACCAAACAATAGTGTGGGCTCACCTAATAAGCGTGGTAGCAAACAATACTAAGAAGAATTATAGGATCGAGTAATGTGGAAGACTTGCACGTTTTTCATCTTCACCTCAGCAACAAAGTGTGTAACACTAAGGACTGCAGTTTTCTTCCAGTTAACATTGAAACTTACCTACTATTCATCAAAAAGTGTTCGAGATATGTATTTCAAACATGGTTTCCTATTCAGTGTGACAGACTTATTATATATATATATATATACCGTTACTCTTCTTTTTTTCATCCTGGGGTAAAAGCCTGCGTAAGTTTTTTTTTTATTACACATACACACATTGTAAGTTAAGGTAATTTATCATTAGAAGAAATCAAAACTTGTACTGGAATACCCTATTGCATGAACAGTTTAAATACTTGTATATAATATTTTCATGTGATAATCATAAATATATTGCATTATAATTAAATAATAAGAAAAAGAAAGAAATACAAAAAAAAACGTGTTTTAACATGTCATTTTCCAGAAATTAGGACAAAACATATTTCATAAAGAAAAATAACATTTCGCGGATGAAGAAAAATCAAACCCAATAAAAAACTGTTGTAAACAGTTGCCGTCCATTCCAGTTTACTTAACATCATTATAGTTTGATATACGTCTTAAACTAGTAGAAAATAGAAATAGAAATGCACTTTCTCACATAAAACTTTTACTACGTATTTTACTTGACAATATATATATATATATATATATATCAGAGAACAGTTGCGTTAATTTTCACATATAAAGGAAAGGGTGCATAAATGCATTTTACCTTAAATTGTAAAACATCTTTTCAAGCAACAAATCCATATTTGCACATAAAAAACAGACAAGTAATATTAGGGTACAAACTACAATGTGAGAAAAGTAAAATGCATCTTAGTATGAGAAGTATCTACAGAAATAAGACCATGCTGCAGCGGAGATACATTGTCTATTATGTTTAACCTAGCCCCCCAGTGGCACAGCGGTATGTCTGAAGGTTTATAACGCTAAAAATCTGGTTTCGACACCCATGATGTTCACAGCACAGATAGCCATCTTGTAGCTTTGCACTTAAGAACAAAAAATTTGCAAGTCTCACATGTGAAATAAAACTAGAAATGAAGTTACTTTAATTACAGCAGATCTGCTTTGGTGGGTCTTGTGTGTCATGGATATCTTTAGAAACTAGCACATGAATGGTATCAAAATACAAATTGTATGGATTTTATATTGTTAGATTTTCCAAAGTATTAATGAAAAACATTGTCTATTTTCTTTCGTTTGAAGATTAAGAGCTGGAATTTTAATGATGAATAGGTGGACAATCCAACAGCATTTTCTTATTGTTGAGCTTTATTTAAAAAATGATTGCTCTATCACTGCTGCTCCGAGAACTTGGTGTTAAAAGTTGGTTCTTCTGAACATGTCATCAATGGGAATTGTGATTTCTACAAGATGGAGCCACCTGACATACAGCACATGCAACAATGGCAGTGTTTTGTGAACTTTTCCCAAAGAGGATAATTTCTCATTATGGCAATATAAACTGGCCTCCATGATCCCCAGATTTGTCAGCAGCAGACTTCCTTTTGTGGGGTTACTTAAAGGAAAGCGTGCATATCAACAAGCTATGAACAAGTTTGAAAGATAAGATAAAGACAGAAATTAATGCTCCTACTCAAGAAACTTTGACCTCTACGATGGAAGGTGTCATCCTTAGAGCACACCAGTGGACACCTATCAGACATTATTTTAAATAAGTAATGGTTACAAGAAATCTTATTGACCTAAAGTTTCATAAATAATAAAAAGAAATTATACCAACAAATGTTGTTGTGGATTATTGCAGTTTTAAATCCCCACACTTCTTTTGGTGGACCATGTGCATTCGTCTAAATGAGAGTGTACTTGAATAGCATAATATTCAGGATAGATGATTGAGTAAGTTCATTGCTGCTTTGGCATTTGGAGGGAAGTTTCATTTTTATTTAATTAGTTGAAGTGTTGTTTGTAAATTGAACTTTTTTTTTGTTTTTATCACATTGTTATATGTGTAGTATCTCAACATACCATGCAATTTATATTATTGTATATATGATATATCTATCTATATATATATATATGTGTGTGTGTGTGTGTGTGTAATAAACTTAAAATAAGACCCAAAACTCGAGTACTTTCGATTAGTTGACTATTCTTCTTCAGGAGAACAAAGGGTGACCTTTAGCCTGCCTGACAACGTGAGACAACTAAGACGTTCTCTAGGCATGTGTGCTTACCACTGAAGGTATTTTCCAGGATTTGTAAACATAACCAATGCACTTCACAATTTAATCAAGGATGGAAAACCCTTCATTTGGGAGGAAGCTTTTCAACAGCTTAAAAAGGCCTTGACTTCAACACCTATCTAAGCATTCCCATATCTAGACTAACTTTTCATACTGAATACAGATACCAGTAATTATGAAATAGGAACTTGCTATCACAAAAATAATAAGGACAAGAGAGAGTGATAGCATATTACAGCAGAATACTAAGCAAGCAAGCCTGTATGTAATTACTATGTTACCAGAAAAAAAAACTGTTGGTCGTGATGAGTGTTGTACATAATTTTTACTGTTATTTTTATGGACAACCATTTTTAATTAAAATAGATCATGCTGCTTTATGTTGGCTTCATGGCCTTAAAAGATCCAAGAGTTAATCAGCCAGATGAATTGGAAAGCTAGACCAGTACCATTACCAGATTGAATACTGTGCAGACAGGGTTTATGGTAATGCAGACAGACTTAGTCGACAACCTTACCCTGAAGAGTGCACGCATTTTGAGAAAAAATAGAACAACTTTAGAAGTGTCAACAAGCTGTTGCTTCTAGAAATAGATACTGAGTTGTTCAAAGAACAGAGACAGATTTGAGACCCATTATCACACGCATAAAGTGGTTGGCAGAATGACCAGCCTGAGAGAAGATATCTTACACAAACCGCAAGACCAAATCATACTGGGCTTAGTGGAACATGTTGTATCTACAGTCTGTCATATTTCAAGGAAGATGGAAAAACCCAGTTGTGTTTCCAAGTTAATGCAAGCAGCAATTTTGCAAGATTCACATGATGACATCTCAAGTGGATATCTCAGAATGAAGGAGACACAAAGGTGACTTGAGTGGTATGGGAAGAGATGTTGAAGAATGATGATGAGCATGTAAAGTATATGCTGCAAAAATGGGCCCATCTAAACCAAGAAGAGCAACACTCATACTATCCCCGATTGGATCACCAATGGAAATAATAGCAACTGACATCATGGGACCATTGTCAAAATCTGGCACTGTAAACAAATATATACTGGTAGCTATGTATTATTTTACAAAGTGTCCAGAAGCTTTTGCAAACCAAAATTAAGAAGTAGCCACAGGAGCAAAAGTGTTGGTTGATCATTTCTTCACATGATTTGGCTTATCCATGCACCAGGGGAGGAACTTTGAGTCAGTACTATTTAAGGAATGCTGTGAATTACTGGACATAAAGAAAATCAGGACAACACCATTTCACCCTAAGTCAGGTGGAATAATAGACCATTTCAACCAGACACTAGGCAGAAAACTTGCCTACTGAAGAAAATCATACTAACTGGGATCTGAAATTACCAGCACTACTCATGGCTTACAGGATATCTGTGCATGAAGCTATAAACAATATACTCACAATGATGATAATAGGACACAAACACTGACTACCAGTGGATTTGATCAATGAGAGACAACTTGATGCAGACCTGTCAGATAGTACTGACTTTGTGAGAAATCTGCAGGAACAACTGGCAAAAGTACATCAACAGAAGTGAAGAGCAAATGCATCAAAAAAGGTATCTTCATTGTGAATAATGTCAGTTGTTTCTTTTATTTATATGTAATTTCACTGGTTCATTTGAAATGTAAGCAGATATTGATATTGTGAACAATGCAAATGTTCTGTGTTTAAATTATTTGAATTATATTATTGTTGAAACTTTTATATTAGAATTATCTGTCTTGTAAATCATTTTGGAAAAGAGGTACTTTACAAATACAAATTTTATGCATTAGTGCCATCAGTTGTGTACCTTAAAAGTATATGGTTAGGCCTGAATGTGGTACTGTTTGGGAAAATAAAATATTTTGTAAACTAGTTATTGAAATCAGTACATGGACCAGCAAGACAGTTTTTCTGATATGGTACTTCACTTTGCTCGCAAGATTAGCTATTCTCGTTCATTGCTGCCCCTATATGCAAACTTTTTCTTTATGCATGCCACAATCCTTTCAATGTGTCTTTAATGCACATCACAAGCATCACCTCTCTACCAATAGGAGCATAGTACACTCACGTGATACATGTGACTCCATCTACGATCCTCTACTGAACTATCATTTCTTTGGCAGTGCTTGTTCTCATACATCTTTCTTTTTGTCTTGCTTTCAGTTTGAGCTATAGTTATTTCTTGAAGTGGTTATAATTTTTAACATACCCAGTTTTCTTGAGCGTACAAAAATACTATCTAATTCTAGTTGCCTTTATTTAATACACTTGCTCTTGTCAACTATTGAAGCATGAATTCTGAAGTCATTGTCACCACTTTGGGTGTCTTAATTTTGACAGGCACTTTATCACACGCTTCAAGTATGGGTGACACGTTGGGAGATTTGTCGACATTTATTTGCAGGAGATTGAATGTTACATGAGCCAACCTCTATCTCTGGCCATTGCCCCACTTCCTCCTGAACCTTTAATTGCCTGTTTCCACCTCTTGAATTTGCCATGCCTTCCCATACCTTTCCTGAGGATTCAGTTTGGCCTTCCACGTTTTTTTATTGGACTTCATTCCTCAGGTATGTGAAGTTTTATCCCTCACTCCTATTTCTTATGACCCAAGTCCTTCCTTGCTGCATGAACATTCTTCCCAACCCTATTTGGTTTCCCCCCTTCCACAGACAATTGCATCTGTGCTGAACAATTTGCTTCTCAGTTACATGACAGCTTTAGTATGCCTCATCCCCCATGGGCTTCAGATCGGTCTGCTCTCCCTTATCATCGTTCAGACTGTCCTTATTTGAACCAGCAACTGTTGGGTTTTGTTTTACCCATTTGGGGGATGCCCCCCCCCCCCAAATTCCCTGTTAGTTTAACCCATGCCCAATTTTTCTGTCTACATCTTACCCTCACAACTCTTTTGTGGTATCTTTCCACGATTCATCTCCTGTCTGAGGCTCGTCACAGAAATCATGCGGGGTTTTCTGGGGACATCCTCTTCCTCCTTACCTCCACATTGGCTCATTTTTTGTGTTCGGCTCTGGCTTTATATGTGTGGTTTCTCTGTTGTTGGGACCTTCTGGGCCCATTTACCTGTACCTTATCTCCAGGATTTATGTATGGCTCCATTTTTATGACATTTTGTCTTTGGTACAATCCCAGAGTCTTTGTAATCTTGGTTAGCTTCAGTCCAACAACAGTCTACCCTTTCCCTTCTGGTATACCATTTATCTTAGTCAGAACCAAGTATGGCACCAATTCTGGTTTCCCATCCTTCCCCTTCCCAATCCTTACCATCCTTCTTCTTGAGATGCCACAGCTCGTCGTGATGCACAATAAGTTGCCAACAGTTCCAGTGACTACCCGGTGGGTTCTAGTCCAATGGGAACTCGACCTGTAGCCTTTCATCAGCAATGTTTGGGTTCTTTAAGTTCTGTCAGAAAGTTTTGAGATCCCATTTCTTGCCACACCTCCCTTGTTCCCTATACCCATTTCCTTTCATTCACCTCGGGATCCCATTGTTTGCCAGCATATATCAGATGCAGTGCAGGACCTCCTTGCTCAACAGGCTATCAAACCTGTTACCCATCATTCACCAGGGTATTACTCCCATCTATGTGTTGTTCCCAAGAAATTTGGGGAATGGAGGCTTGACATTGATTTGTCCTGCCTCAAATGCTTTGTTCACCTCGCCCATTTCACCATGGATTCCTATCTCACCCTCTGGTAGGTATTTTCTCCAGGGCTATGGCTGACTAAGATGGATGTCGCTAATGCTTACCTGCATATTCCCGTCTTAGCATGGTCTCGTCCATCACAAGGTAGTGTACCAGTTTTGCATCCTACCCTATGGGCTGGCTTTTGCTCTTTATGTTTTCTGTTGGGTGGTGAGAGCATTTGCTCTTCATCTTCATGCCCTGGGGCTGCATTTCCATTTTTACATGGACAACTGGCTACTTCTGTCCCATTCCAAACAGGAGTCAGTCAGTCATACTTATCAGCTCCTTTTCAAAGCTTGCCTCAGTTGGGCTCCAACTTTCTCCTCTCAGACTCCATTCTATGGAACTGTCAGTTTACCATGCCCTATCTGTTCCTTCATTTTTTGCACGTGAGATTCTGTCCACCTAGGTCGTGCACTCTGTGGACTCGTGCATAATCAATGGAACCTTCCTCGGGATCTCTTGGATGCTCCTGTTACACTAGCAGATGATCTAATTTGGTGGTTGGACAAGGCTCACCCATCAGCAGGAGTCTCACTTCTTCCTCCTCATCTGTATCTACATCTGTTTACAGATGCATCCTTTCAGGACTGGGGTGCATTGGTCAAGCACCAGGAGACCTCAGGTCATTGGTCTGTAGACAAGCGTTCATTCCATATCAATGTTCTAGAGCCTTCCAGCCATCCTTTGGGCATTGGATCACTTCCTTCCTCTAACCAGGCATTGTCTGGTAATGATTCATTCTGACAATTTGATGGTGGTGGCATATATCAATCACCAAGCTGACACATGGTCAAGATCCCCCTGTTTTCATACATTAGACCTCCTCTATTGGATACACTTGCACTACATTTGTTTAATTGTGCGTCATGTACTGGGGGCTTTCAATCTAGTGACAGATCGTCTTTCCTGCCCCAACAAGATTTATCCGATGGAGTGGTCTCACCATACTCTAGTTTACCAGTGGCTTTGCAATTGGTGGGGTTTTCCTCACATCAACGCATTTGCCATCACCCTGAATCATAAGTTACCCCTCTTTTGTTTCCCAGTAGCTCATCCTCAGGCTTTGGTTATCAATACCTTTAGCCAAGATTGGTCACACAAATTCCTATAGGTTTATCATCCTATCCGATTACTTCATCAGGTGGTTTCTCTAATCCATGCCACTCTGTGCTGTGTCCTTCTGATATCTCCCTATTGGCTGGCTCACCCTTGTTTTCCTTATTTGCACCAACTCCAATTATTTCCTCCTATACCACTTCCCTTATTCCCCGACCTCCTTCATCAACCCTAGTCACTGATTTTACATTCTGCTGTTCGCATCCTCTGTCTTTTGTCCAGTCCTTGGTGAGGAGATCTGATTTCTCCCATTGTGTAGCTTTACATTTGGCTCAATTGATACATTCTTCTTCTATGGAAGTATATCAAAGGAAATGAAAAGTCTTTCACACACGATTCCCTGTATGAGGATTTCCAACTGATTGACTTACTGTGGCTGGTGTCTCTGAGTTTCTCACATGGCTTTTCAACCAGGGGTCTTCTGTCTCCTCGATTTCATGTTATTGGGCACCCTTGTTCTATACTTTTCATCTTTCCTGTTACCATAGAGTAATTGCTTAATCCATTCCTTCCAGATTTGTTGTCCTACCAATGACCTACCCTTCCAGACTGGGATATTAATGTGGTCCTCCATCCCCTTACTTTACCTCTACTTGAACGTCTTTCATTGTGTTCTATGTTTCACTTTTCCCTTGAAGTATTTCCTTCTCCTTTTGGCCTGTGGTCATCGACAGTTTGACTTGTTCACCATAAACATTACATGCACACTCAGCAGCTCGAGAGGATAACTCCTCCTTTTCACCTATTTCCTTTCCCTCTATTTCTCATCTCTACCCTCATCCCAATTTGGATAGACTTCTTTATCAGATGTGTGCTATGTTGCCTGCATAGCTTCCTTCCGTGGTTCCAATCCCCAACTCTTTATCCCATGGCAGTCTTCTTTGTCTAGAGATCCATCCCCTTCTACCTCACCAATTGGGTTCATCATTTGATACAGTTGACTTATTCCTCCATCTCCCCTTCATACCAGAATTTGTTCAGAGTAACTTCTCCTCCGACAACGCACCTTTTCCCTCACTTCTCATCTTCATTGGCTTTTGGAGGAAATCCTGTAGTCAGGCATGTGGACCACCCCTAACATTTTCATCTCCCATTATTTACATCATATCATGGTTTCAGTTTCCTCAGGTTTTTACCTTCCACCTGTGGCTGTTCTTCAAACTTTGGTGCAACTCTAAGACTGGGTAAGTCTCTCTTAATGCTTTATTTTATTTCAGAGGCCCATCCTTCATACAGTCCTTACATGGATCCAACTCTTTGGCAAGTGGTGCCTCACCAGGTATTCTTTAACTGTAAATCTGCACTGTACAGCCATGTTGACTCACACTTTATCTTAAATGGCTTTGCAGTGCTCAACGTTGAGATGAGGTGATTCACAAGATCGCTTGTAGGTAAATAACCTCACGATTTTTGCTTCATAAAATTGCCTATTCTGGACTGTACCACCCATGGACTACATGGGTAAAACAGAAGGGGATAGCTGCCCATCCCTCCCATACCTCAATTGAATAAATTGTTGTGGTTTGCTTTTCAGAGTACAGTTTTTGTGATCACCCAATACCATGTCTCAGGTGATGACGTTCCTCCGGACTCTCCAGTGCATTCTCACCCCCCCCCCCCATTTTCTTCTAGTGGCGTATGGGGGGTCCTTCCCACTTACCAGTTACAAGCCACTGGAGTGGTTGACTGTAGGCGCACCCTCCTGAATGAGTTCCACACAAAGATGGCTATAATCATTCAGTGCAGAGTAGGGCAGTGGTGTTTCCTGCAGGTGCAGATGATGCAATACCCTCCAGTTTGCAATAATCAGTACAATAGAGTGATAGAGTGAATAGAATGCAGTTCACCCCTTCTGTTGGAAGATCTCATCCTACCCTCGCATGGATGTTGGTATCCCACAGGTAGATTTTGGATTTAGAGTGAACCAATCAACATAGTCCTCATGTAGGTTTTGTGGGTAACAGTGGTGGTATGTGGGATTGTTCCAGTTCTATCCTTGGTTATCCTTCTTTCTCTCTTATTACAAGGATGTTATTGCCATTTGGAGGGTCCTGGCCTGTTTCATGATTGGAGGAGTTCATTTCATGCGATAGACATCCTTTCGATACCAGATGTGAAGTTCCTAGATCGATAGCTCAGGGCTACTCCTTGTGTCATACCTGGGAATAGGAATGGTTCTCACTTCCCTTGTTCTTGGGTTTGAGTTGAAGATGGTTT
Source organism: Limulus polyphemus (assembly GCF_000517525.1). Taxonomy (NCBI): domain Eukaryota; kingdom Metazoa; phylum Arthropoda; class Merostomata; order Xiphosura; family Limulidae; genus Limulus; species Limulus polyphemus. The sequence goes on from NW_013668789.1 coordinate 95,806, forward strand.
TATCCTCATCCCACCCTTGCATGGATGTCGGTACCCCATGATGTAGTTGGATGTGGTTGACTTGCCCTAGTCACCCTACACCTAGGGGCAAGGTCCGGCATGGCCAGGTGGTTAGGGCACTCGACTCGAAATCTGCGGGTCGTGGGTTTGAATCCACGTCACACTGAAACATACTCACCTGGTGTCCGGACTAGGATGTTGGTCCTACTCCCGGATACTCACCTCCAAAATAATTTGGAGGTGAGAGAAACACCATACGAAACTACTACCTAGGGGCACATCCTTGTTTACTCATTTTTCTCATTGTGGGATTGAGTTACAATATCTTTCTCTGGTGAGGATCACTTTCCTACCACATTCTCTCCCACTTGAATGTGCTCCTCTCCTTTTTTGCCCCGATATATTATACATTTTACACATGGGCAAAGAGTATACCTGGCTCAGATCTTTCGATTTGACTTTCTCATCTACAGGGGTATCATTTGGATGCTTTTGAAAGGTACATCTGTTCTTCCTTCACACCAGTGCCTCCTCCTAATCAATGTGAGATTCTAGCTAATCTTTTGAGCAGACAAAAGTAACATATCGGAAGTTATAATTTTCCTGTATACTGAAAATGTATTTTCGAAAGGTACTTCCCTCCACTCACACTTCCTCCCCACACATTTCTGGTGCTTCTGTTTATTGCCTAACTTTGAAGTGACATAACTATAGCTCAAACTGAAAGCAAGACAAAACAAAGACGTCTGAATACAAGCTCTGCCAAAGGAGAAGTGATAGTTCAGAATGGGGGGGGGGGAGTAAAAGGCTTGTGGGATGCATAAAGAAAAAGTTCACATATAGGGAGCAGCAATGAATGAAAATAGCTAATCTTATGAGAAGAGGGAAGTACCTATTGGAAATACATTTTAAGTATAGGAAAATTATAACTTTCTCATACAAGTTCTCAAATATGGAAGTGTAACAAAGTAAAATTTTTCTAATACCTGGATTTAAAATTTTAAAGTATGTTCTAATGCTTTACAATGCCTGGTTTCTCAAAATTTACAAATTGTATTTGAATATTCATCAGTGGACACAACAAATGTGAATGTTATAATTTTCTTTTTAAACAGTTATCGATTATATCCAAAAAACTGTTTATCGAAGATACAGGAAAACAAAAACTGCAGTTAAAAATTGTAATGCTCTATGATTATGATACTAAATGTCGGATTGTGTAAAAAAATTATTACCACTAATACCTGCCACCCTGAAAATATGTGTAGCGGAGGAAGATAATTTTGTTGATAGATATATATCTGTAAAAGAACTTCTAATGTTAACTGTGAATACTTACTTTCAAAGACACTTGGTTGCTTTGAATGAATACAATTTAAGCCTATAGAGCTAAAAACATTGCTAAAAAACTTAAGTTCAAATGTTTTAAAAGTATCTGTTAAATGTAAATACACTTTAGTGTTTGATTTTGAAATTACCAAAAAAAGCTCATATAATATCAAAAACTTCTGTAAAGTTATGAAACATTTGATACAGAGGATAATTCCTGAAGTAATATATATATTCATAGTTTGAATAATTTATTGCTTATTTTAAAATATAATAATGCTAATTGAGATAAGCTTTAGTTTCATTACCAGATACATTACGAATTGGAATATGAGACGAGGTACAAAAATTAAATTAACTTTAAGATTTAGGAATCCAGTATTGTACAAGATTAGTAATGGTTGGAGATGGCTTGAATGGGTAATGAAGAAAAATTTTAATATAAGTTTAACATAACAGAAACGTTGTAGATTTGCTGTTATGTTAAACTTGTATTAAAGTTTTCTTCATTACCCATTCAAGCCGTCTCCAACCATTATTAGTCCCAAAGTGAGTTCCTCGTCATCAAATTCGAAACTGTACAAGATTGTAGTTTTAACTATGTGAAACTGATGAAACAGTTTTAGAAGTGTTAAGGAGTGGATAAAACTTATTTGATTATGTATCTTGAATACTTGAAAAAGAGAATTACATGCACAAGTCACATTTTCTATCTTTATTCTTCAATCCCATTAATTTGCTTTTTTATTCCAAAATGTTATTTTTTCCTCATTTTAATGTCATACCTAAACAATTAGTTTGACTTATCAGTAGTACATAACAGCATCAAAGCATGTATTTAAGTAACTAAAACAAATAGACAGATGTAATTTCTATCCTACAAGCAGTGGCGTAGCAAGGGTTCTCAGCACCCGGGGGCAAAGACACTTTTGGTGCCCCCTCCTCTGAAATGTTTTGATTATTTGTTTTGTGACTCATTACCCACTTAATGACAATATCATAAAGAATTAATTACCACCTTACACAGGCTTAAAATAAAGTCACAATATAACATCTCACGATATCACAACTGTAAACCTGGAACTAATGAAGTATAGCCTACTAGGTGTACTTACATAATTTGTAAACCATTTTGATATTTATGTCATCCAGTATTGTTCAATTTCTGTTATATCCCTAGTTTTGAAACTTATGTTTTATATGAGAAGCCAGTCACTTGTGGTGTACGTGGATTATAAAACAGATTGATAAAATACTACTTAAGTTTACAAATAACAAATTTTATTAGTTTACAAAACTGTACATATACATAACTAGATCTTGTACAGGTAGCATTCTGGTATTCATGGTTACACTATATGAACCTTTTGTGCTTTTACTGCTGCAAATGCATCAATTAAACTCAAAATTTAAGGTATTAAGTATGTCTTTTTTTTTCAATACTTAATATTGCCAAGTTACTAAGTTGTTCTTGAGTCATTGAGGTTCTCAAGTATGTAAGAATTAATATCAACTTGCTGAAGGACCTTTCACAACTAGCAATAGAAACCTCAATTGTTAACAAAATCTGCAATGCAGTGCTTAAATTTGGGAATACATTTTCACCATATGAAATTATAAATGTTAGCAAATCAGATGAAACCATTGGTTCAGGAAAATCGGTCTGTGTTCTTTTACTCATCAACATTCTACAGTCTTTAACTTCTGTGTAC
>NW_013668789.1:99846-102663 GCF_000517525.1 Limulus polyphemus
ATATGCCACTGCCTCCAAGAAATCTATCATTTGATTCACAACTTGTTACTGAATTATACTGTTTTGGGGAATTTCACCCCTCATCAGTAACGTTGGACTAGGGCAAATTGAAAAAAAAAGACGAGATCAGATATTTTACAGTGACAAACTATATATATTATATATATGGTAGTTAACAGAAAGTTCAAGGCCTCAGTTGGGCAACGTATAAATATAGGCTACCAAGTGAATGCAAGTAAAGTGAAATTCAGTCAAGAAAAAAATTAGTTAGTGGAAAAAAACATAAAGTTAGCCACTGTGTGATTAGCCTTAATGTGTAATTTATATAGTGTGTTTCACAGCTGTATTGTAACAACAGAGATAGAAAAATAATTTGTCTTGTCAATTGGGTTCTTAAGTAACTGAACCAGCTTGTATGGACTTTTGATGAAAAAAAGAGACAATTATTTAAAGCTCTGGATACAACTGTGGTAACCAACAAAGGTTAAGTGAAGGAAGTCAGAAAAAGTGAAGTTAGACTGTGTGTTTGTTAGTTTAGCCATATTGGGTGATATTTTAAAGTGAATTTCACAATTTAACAGGGATGAGAATAATTTGTATTGTCAAAGGTGTTTTAAAGCAATTGAACCCATCTATGTGGACTTTTATGAAAAGGAGACAATTATTTAAAGTTCGACATACAACTATGGTAACCCATGGAGTAACGTAAGTGAATATATCACAGATTATACAGTAAGTAACAGAGTAAAGAAAATTAATTCATCTTGACAATTGGATTCTAAAATAATTGAATGTGGACTTTTGAAATGAGTATTATTTAGAGTTTTAGATACAACTGTGATATCCTATAGTGTAAAGAATTTTTGTACATACATTTGACTTGATTTGAATACATTATTATAAAACAAGTGGATTGTGTGATGTCTGTTTATTGTTCAAATGTATCACCAACAAGTCATAGACACCTACTGTAAAAGAATCCCAGCCCACTCACATTTAAAACTCTGACACTTTCCCTCATGTACCACCCTAAATTATTTCATAACTGTACAGGAATAAGATGGGCATGGAAAGAAACCAATTTTTCTGATATCTTTTATGATTATGGCTGACTTAACTACAAATGTTTTTTGATGGGTAATGTGTGGTGGTATCATAGAAATAGTGTGTGATGACTTCATATACAGTACAGTACACATTATTCCTTTGTCTAGCGATAGCAACAATATTAAAACTTTTTGTTTCTTCACATGGAGGTTAAAACTTGTTGAGTATGTAAGTATCTATATCTTTGTGTTGTCTTTGTTGGAGATACTGGACAAGAAAAGATAGTCTTGTGTTTCTGTATACTTTTTTATCATAACCAGAAAATACATGCTACAGATTTAAAACAAAGTTTCTTTTTTAGCCCAAACTATCAACATAATGAACAAGCTTTATGTAAAGCTACAGAAAGGCATCACAGGCATCTGTCATTCTTAAGCTAAATCAGGTTGTATATGATATTATATATTCACTTTTGAGAAGGGTTGTGGGTATAAGATTGTGTGAAAAGCTATAATTTACTCATAATACTAAGCTCATTCAAGTAGAAATTTTTGAGATTCAAAAAATAACAAAATGAATTAAAAATTTATTTTATTCACCAGATGGAGGACATAATTGAGAAGATGCAAGATGAACAGACTGGAGTTCTTGTTAGAACTGTGAAAAGCTTCATGACCAAGATTCCAAGTGTTTTCACTGGTATGGATATTTTTTACAAGATTTATAAAAAATGATCAGTGACTATGAACTACAATATATAGTGTAAATAAGGAAAACACTACATGGCATAAAAAGAAACTGTTACTACTACAAAAAGCACAAGTATAGGAAAAGAAACCAAGTGAGACTTTGATGAAAGAAATAACTTAAAATTATTACCCAAGAAATGTAGTTTCCAGCTTTTATGACACTGTCTAAATAATATTGAGGAAACAAGCTCTGCTACAGGACTAATAAAGTTATTAGGTGCATATGCATAGTTTAATGAGCAATTGTATAATCATTATCAACTCTATTAACTCATTATATTTGTTTAACATAACATTTTAGGGAAAACAATCGTAAAAACATCAAACCCTGATCATTTACATACTCATCAAGCCTTTACTTAGACTCGTTTAAATTTACTGCATCCATCACATCTCAGGGCAACCCATTCCAAAGGATAACCACCCTGTTAGAAAAGTAAAACTGTCTAAGCTGAAAGTGCTCCTACCCTGCCAAAATTTATATTTGTGCCTTGTCATTCTCACCTTTGAATACAAAACAAGATGATACATCAATACTTTCAATTACCTTAATAATATTGTTACGTCTCCGTTTGTTAATTAACTTTCCGTAACTTCCTTCCGACGAAACTTTACGATACACTTAATTTCAACAATCCCACTAAAACAAACACTATAACAACGAACGTGCACAATAATATTCTCTGACTGCAGATCAATTACTCACTGTCTACACACACATTACATTATTCCTCTTATATATACCAGACTACCCTATATCTAGTAATCTCCCGACAATTCACGAAGGTACAAGATATTTCCAGAAAGCAGGGGGCGTGACACTAGTCACGTGACCTCGCTAACGCAACACTGCCCCCTCCTTAATATTGTTCATCCCGAACAATAACCACATACAATAAACCAATAACAATTAACAATAACTTAATTAAATGTACAGAATTACAATCACAAAATTACAATTCAACAACGTCTCTTAATTTTACGGGACGTATCTTCTACCGTACTGGTCCCCCTCCCGCTG
>NW_013668789.1:103637-108012 GCF_000517525.1 Limulus polyphemus
TTGTAGTTTGATTTGCCGCTTCTCGTTTCCATTTTTTTTATCCCACTTCTGACACCAATTTGTTACATCTCCATTTGTTAATTAACTTTCCGTAACTTCGTTCCGACGAAACTTTAGCGACACAAGTCCTTACTTAATAAAACTGGTTTATTCTTTCCGAATATAACTTTACGATACACTTAATTTCAACAATCGCTCTAAAACAAACGCTATAACAACGAACGTGCTCAATAATACTCTCTGAGTGCAGATCAATTACTCACTGTCCACACACACATTACATTATTCCTCTTATATATACCAGACTACCCTATATCTAGTAATCTCCCGACAATTCACGAAGGTACAAGATATTTCCAGAAAGCAGGGGGCGTGACACTAGTCACGTGACCTCGCTAACGCAACAATATTATATATAAAACTTTTAGTGTTAAGGTGATTCCCATCAAAATTATACTTACAGCTTAAATTATGACAACCTACATGCATATTGTTATTACAGCAGAAGTCACGTGATGCTGGTAACACGTCATGAGATTCTCGAAGGATCTTGACTTTTCCCTTGAACTCTAGTCCTTTCCAGGGGCCATCTATTTTAGTATATAAGCCCGGTAAATAATGTGGTATATTATCTGTCTCTAGATAGATATAGAGACAGATAATTGAGTCAAGTGAGCGGTAGTGACGATAATATAAAGACTGTATTTTGTTATCATAATTGCAAATGTATTGACTTTGGAAATTCTGTGTATTGCAAAGTTGTATTGAGAAAGAATAAACTAGTTTTATTTAAGAAAGGACTTGTATCGCTGAAGTTTTTTGGAAAGAATTTCTACGGGAAATTTACAAACAAGCAGATACGCAACAATTTCTATGCATAACTGTTTACACTAGCCAATTGACATTTTGAAATGCTGTAAAGTAACATTGAAGTATTTCAAATATCTGTAATAATTAATCATAATAATGGCTTGAGTCATATTTACAGTTTTTGTGTTTATGTTATTGTTTTGAAATTAAATTTTTTACTGCTGGCAACATGTTACTTTTAATACCCCACCATTGTTTATTTCCTTGGTTTGCTGGAAAAAACTTAACATAAACTCAACATATTATATATGTTTCGAAAGCTCTGTCCATTGTCTATAATTTGAAATTATTATATTTTTGCATAAGGTACTCGGAGAAATTTGCCCCAGAACACTGGCAACATCAAATTGGACACTTATGCAAGCTTGGCCCATGAAAGCAATGAGACTTAAATTATTTTAAAGGAAAAATGCTAAGGGTTGACATTCATATGATGCTTGCACTTTACTCATTCTAAATTGTGCATTCATCATCCATACACAGTATAAATCTCACATGACTCAAGTTCTATATTTTTTTTTTTTCATTTTTAGCATAAAGTCTTCATAGTGTTGTTTTATTATCAGCAGATCTAATCTTTCAGCTAGCATGTTCATCGTTCAATTATAGAAAAAGTTCAATTTGTTCCGCTAATGTCACAAAATAGAAACTGTATTTTGTACATTAAATTAAGGCTTTAATATCTGTATCATTATTTATATAAATAAATTGACAACATAAAATACCACTAGATTGTTTTAGTCAAACAATCAAATATTTTCTCTTGAGATAAATAATAATAATAATTTGTAAACAATCTGTTCTGGTAAGACGAATCCATGAAAGGTGCTATAACTCTTGTCACTTTCTGATAGTTATAGAAACCACATTTCAGGAAATAATAACAGAAAGGTTTTTCAATATATAAATTTTTTTTTTTTTTTGATATTTAATGTTGTTTTATGCACTTTTTTCCCTTTATATACTAAAAGTAACAATTGTTGTGTAATCTATAAATTAATAAATACATACATACACACACTTTTAAACACATTGCATAATATGATAAAGCTTTTACAGTTCTTTAATTTTGTTATTTAACCAGTAAATGTGGGAAATCATAGTTACTGGTACCTTCATAAAAATTACTGTATACAATATTTTGTCTTGCATTGTTTTATATGTGATAAGTACAAGTGGATGGTGTTTAGAATGTTTCATAACAAACTAATTGCTTGATAAGTTAAAATATTAGCTAGGATTCTGAATTGATGCATATCATTAGCCCACATGGCTGCATACAGTTTCTCAATAGGTAATCAGACATAGATAAATGTTCCTTCTGTCTATCAACCATATAAAAGGAGACATAAGTATCACTATTAAAAGTTTGTGACTTTTTACTTGCTAATTCCTCTGTTAATACTTATTACTAGGTTGCTTAATTTACTTTCATTTAAGGTAGTAGTTATAGTACTAATACTAGCTAGATTATAGATATTAAAGTTATTAGATATTAGATTGAAATAAAGAATTAGCTCATGTGTTAACTAAGTAATTAGGGTAATTTATTTTTAAAGAGTTTAAATTATTCTTTCTATTATTTGATAGCTATTGAGAATTTACTATTGTATGTAATACAATTATGTAAATTATCAATTACTTATGTATAACTTGAGATGTGACATGCATTGTACTAGCTGTGGTACTGGTATCTAGTAACATTAGTATTACTTAATAGAGAATGTTAATGTTAGAGTAATATAGAAACTGTGAAATAGCTCAATTTTAGTTAAATGTGCAAATAATAGGTGGGTATATTGATGATAGATAATAAATACCAGTAAACTTTAATATGATTAGAGGTAGTTTAGGGGTAATTGGGAGGTACTTATAGGGTGCAATAAGTGGCAGGAGTGGGTATAATTGTGGTTTTCATGAGGCTTAGAAATTTTGATATACCACATTTTCAGAGTTTGATTACTAAAGGATAAGTTAAAGAGAGTTTAGAGGATGATTTTACTATTAATTAAAGGGAGAAAATAACAAATTGGGACAGAAATCAAAGAAACAAGACAAGAAATGGACAGAATTAGGGTAAAGGTTACTTTGGGGAAGGGTGAGATTGAAAATGCTGGGATTACAAGGGTGCACAGTAGTAAAATGTACATATATCATTCATATATTTGTACATATTTGCCAATTTGAAAGAAACAAACACTTATGTTGATAATACAACAAGCACAAAGCATCTGACTGACAATTTTATAAAGCAGCTTGTAGGATTTGATGAAAAGGACTTTACATTGAATTCTACAAATTGTTTGCATTCAACCATTATATGGATACCTACAGTATCTTTTTGGTTTCCTCTCCCAAATAGTACTGAAGAACTGTGATTTGGGCAAAATTATAGTCTACTACAGAGGGAGTAGCAAGTCAAATAACAGATTATGCCTTTACATTATTCACAGATTTTTTCTTTTTTTTCACTGAAATTACAAGTTTTAGTGAGGAAAAGGGAAATTCCCAAATGAGTTTTACAGTAATTACAGGCTGGCAGTTGCCTATAGTTCATGATTTAATGTTGAATTGAAAATTCTACCAGTCTAATTTTATTAACTGACATCATTAAAACACTTACTGTATTGAACTAATGCTGTAATAACCTCAACTGGTCCATAGTAGGATATTAATATAGAAATACAAAAAGCAACAATCTAGTAAATGCAGAAAAGCAATGCCAAAATGTAAGGTTTTTGGATGCTAAGTTAATGGAACCAGAAAATATGCAAGTATTCAGCATTCAGATTACTTCAAGAAGTAAAATACTCATTATATCAAATGCTTATCTGTAGCCTTGAAGATAGTTGAAACTTGCATAGTGTTGAGGGACTTTGAAAAATTGGGAATAAACAAACTGATAGGATAGCTAGGGGATATTTTGGAAATAAGAAATTTAGTGCATAATGACTTTAATAATAGTTTTCAAAGCTAAGTTTGTCAGATTTAAAGCTAGAGTAGATTCACAAATAAGTTTAATTGCTATTATTCTCATGTTAGGAGTATTAGGTATGAAATGAACTAGTTCAGGGATCTAGTTGAAATGGAAGTTATGTTATAAAAGGAATCGCTGAAACATAGTTAGATTTGGAGAACACTGATGAAAGGAAATGTTTAGAAATTCCAGATTAGAAGTTACTTAATAGTAATATACTTTTTAAAAGAAGGGGTGGGGTGACTTTTTAATAAGAGACAAACTGCAGCTTATCAGAATTGATGATACAAAAAATGGTAGTCAAAAGGATGAATCAATAAGGGTTACAGTGAGGGGTTTCTAGAGTAAAAGGTTTTGAACTGGCAACTGATCATACAGATGAGGTCAATGAAAAATTCTATAATGAGTTCATAGTTGTTATTATTAAGAAATACTGATGAGTAATTGATTTTAGATGGATTGATTGGGATGATTTTCTATACCAAATGGTCAGAGAGCTAACTGGGATGGGGATGCCTTATTGGAGGA
>NW_013668789.1:108707-119261 GCF_000517525.1 Limulus polyphemus
CTGTGAGGTGAAAATGGTTGCTGCTCTAATTTTGTCTGGTTTATGAGCTTGTTGCTGTCCTATTTTTAGATCTTCTTTTTGATAAGTTATTGAAAATGTTAAAAAAGAGAGAGAGAAAGGGGCCCCAGTGAGAATGTTTGCCCCGGGGCCCGTGCTGGCTCTCGACGTTCCTGAGACCATGAGACAAAGTTTATCATTAGTGAATTGGGATAATGAGTTAAAAGGTGATTTGGGACAGATTTATGAATATTTTGAAAGTAAATTTTAGTTCAAGAAAGATGTGTTCTGAAAAGGTTTGTTTGTTTGTTGCTAAGTGCAAAGCTACATCATAGGCTATATGTGCTGAACCTACCATGAGTATTGAATCCTGGTTTTTAGCATTGTAACTCTGCAAACATACCACTGAGCCACTGGGGGGCATTCCAAAAAAGAAGAAAATATAACAGGGAAGATCAAACCTAATTGGCTGGCTAAAAACATACCTGAAGTAGAATACCCTACAAGTTCCATAACTCTAAGAAGTTTAAAATGACAGATATGTTGGAAGATTATACAGTACTGTAGGAAAACTAGTGATTTGGTTAGAAAAAAATTGGGAAATTAAAAAAAAAAGCTTATGAGAAACAGCTAGGTGTTTTTGTTAAAACTAACATCAAAGAATTTTTTTGTTAAAGGTAAGCAAAATGTTAAAATGGGGGGATTGGGTCCTTAGAGGATGTTGATGAAGATTACTAGATGGCTAAACTTTGAAATATTTTCTTCTCTTCTGTTTTTCTAAGAGAAAATATTAGCAATATTCATGACCCTGAGAATTCTATGGGGTCTATTGGAATTGACCTGAATAAAGTAGATATTAATTCCTTGGTGGTAAATAAAGATTTAGAAGTTAAGAATAAATAGAACACTAGTAACAGAGAAGGTTTTCCAAAAGGATTTAATGGAAGTAAAAGATCAGATATGCAAGATTCTTTCTTTCATTTTTGGTCGATCAGTATATAGTGTGCAGTTGCTTGAGGTTTGAGAGTTACTAATGTTACTTCTATTTTTAATGGGGATGTTAAAAGTAGAAGCAAAAATTTGAGTCTAAAGAAAGAAGCTTTGTAATATCACTTGAGAAATATGATATAAATAAAACAAAGCACACATGGAATTGCCAAATTATAACCTTGCCTTACAAATCTCTTATCTATTTTTTAGGATGTAACTATTATTTGAATGATTAACTTGCATTTTCAAAGAGCTTGAAAAGAGCTTTTGTCACTCAAAAGATTAGCTAAGAAAATCACAGCAGAAGGGATTGGGGAAGGACTGGGTAATTGTACTGAAAGGTGGTTGTGTTATGTATTTTGATTTTCTTCTTTTATGATTACACATTTATTGTAATGCATCCAAACAACACAACTGATGCTAGAACTTCTTTTTTATTACATTTGCCCTGAATTACAACTTACAGTACAAACATATTAGTAATACTTGACCCCAAAAGATTGCTTGCATAAAAAATCAAATATTTCACCCCACTTAATGAAACCCTCTATAAAAGGTTATTTTGAACATATTTGGCAATAATAATTGTACCATACATTTCAAAAATAAGCCAAGAGTAAAATGAAAAAAGCTATTAAAAATCATTGATGTTACAATTCTAGTTTATGTAGGATTTAAAGGATTCTAGGTGGGTAATGTTTCTTCAACACCATTTGGTTCAGAGTGTTTGGTGCCCTTTCCAACATGGATTGGTTGTTTCTTTACTTTCATCACTAAGGGTTAGTAGACAAGAAGGATGCAAGATGGATGACTGTGGTCATTTTTATTTTCTTGCACAACAGATGTTGACTACTGGTGATAGCTCTTACTGGATATAACTCTAGAAGGCTCTGATGTCTCTGGAACTGATTTTGGCATTATTAACTATGCATCATTAATTCAGTCAATGTGAGGCTAAAGTTGCATCATCTGTGACTGCAGACTAGTTTGGGTAACATTCTTGCCTGATGTCCACTTATGTAATTGTCATGTGTCTTTTAGTTTAGCAAATTATTTGTGTCATTATTTACCACAGACATTTCGACAAAGGTTTGTTTTTAATAAATTCATAATGTCCTTAGGTTAAAAAGAAGTACCAGTAAGGTACTCTCCCTCAACTCACAAGATTAGCTTTTCTCGTTTTGTGCTACCCTCTATATGCAAACGTTTTCAGAAATGTATACCACAAGCCTTCACCATCCCTCTGTTGGAATCCAAAGTTCCAATATGTCTCTCATGCAAATCATCATACGTCACCTCTCCACCAATAGGAGAGCACTACTATCATGTGATGCATGTGATTCCATCTACGTGCCACCACTGAACTATGAATTCTCGTTTGGCAGCTAACAAGTTTAGACTTTTTCTTTTTTTTTACATTGTTCAATTACCTTGAAGTGGTTTATTTTTTCATTTTGCATATTTTTTATTCTTCTTAACTGTATTTACTACACTTCACAGTTGTGGAGATTATATTTTTATTAAGAATTACTTCCTTGTGTTTGCCACTTTTTCCCGCTTATGTATTCCGATATTACAGTCACCACTTCGGGTACTTCACCAACATTTGATGCCATATATTCAGGCACAGGCATGGGCAACCCATTGGGAGGATATTTTGTTGCTCATTCACTTGGAGATCGAGCGGTATATGAGCCAACCTCTCTGACCTACTTCTGCCCCACTTCCTCCTGAGCCTTTTGAGCCGGGCCAGGCTGATGACGATTTTGATCATTTGCCCCCCCCCCCTTTCTTTCTATTCACTACTTTCATCAGTCTTTTCAGACTTTATCTCTCAGGTATGTGATGTTTTGTCTCTTACAGCTATTTCCTATGACCCTAGATCTTCCCTACAACATCCCGACCCTATTTAGTCCTTCCCCCGTCCCCAGATATAAGAGTTCCCTGGTACCAATTTACCTCTCAACTAGGGGAGGGCATTAGTATGCTTCGTCCCCTATGGACTTCGGATCAGCCCACCTTTTCTTATCATCGGGTGGACTTTCCATTTCTCTACCAACAGTTGTTGGGGTCAGTTCTACCTGTTTGGGGGGCAAACCCAGAATACCCTGTCTAACTTATCCAAGCCCAATTTTCTCATCTTCATCTCACCCTCATTTTTGGAGTTGCGGGTGGCCTCGGCCCATCAACATTCTACTCTTATTAACTTGATATCTCGTTTGTCGTAGACAGGGCAGAGCATGGCACTGGTTCCTGTCCTCTGACCTTCCCCTTCCCAACCTCAATTTACTCGACGATGTACAATCCACCAGCAACAGTATCAGTGACTATGTGGTTGGTTTAGGCCCAGTGGGGGCTCATCTCTTGTATTTCGTTCATTAGTGTATTTCTTGGGTTCACAGAGTTTCTCTTGGAGGGATATGTTATACCTTTTCTCTCTCTTCCTCCATTATCCAGTGTTCTCATTACATTCCTTTCCCATTCCTTCCAGCTCCATTGTTCACCAAGGCATCATTCACTCCCAGACTGGGACATTAATGTCGTCCTTCATGCCCTCACTTTACCCCTGTTTGAACCTCTGTCTGTGTTCCCTGTTTTACCTCTTTGAAGGCATATTTCTTCCTCCTCCTGTCCTGTGAGCATCGTAGATAGGATATATTCATCCTTGACTGTACAAGGACCTTGTACCACTCCTCCTACCTTATCCTTTATCTGGATCATGCTTTCCTACTTAAGAACTCTGTGTCTGAAGGTGGTCAGTCCTCCTTTTCCCCTATCTGCCTATCCTTTATATCTCATCTCTACCCTTGTCCTGATCCAGATAGACTCCTCTGTCCTGTCTGTGCCCTCACATAGCTTCTGTCTGGGGTCCTCATTCCCACCTCTTTATCCCTTGGCAACCTTTTTCCATGATCTTTCCCCAGTTACCCTGACCAATTGAGTTTGACGTTTGATCCAGTTGGCCTATTCCTCCTTGCCTCCTCCCCAGTGTGATCTCTTTCACATTTCCTCACATGAAATCCAACACCTTACCTTCTCCCTTGCATTTCATCTGTATTGGCCAGTGGATGAGATTCTATGATCGGCATGTGGACTACTCAGCATATATTCACCTAACCACTACCTACAACACATTGCTGTTTCTGCTTCCTTGGGGTATCGCCTGCCACCTGTGGTTATTCTACACACTTTGGCACAGGTGTGACTCTAAGTAAATCCATACTAATGCTTTCTTTTCTTCCAGGTGCCCCTGCTTCAGCTTCACTTTGGATCCTGCTCTGTGGCAAGTGGTGCCTGACCAGGTATTCTGTCTGTACTTGGAATGGGTTCCACCTAGATGGCTATAACCATTCACAGACATCTTGCTATCAAATCTACACTGTAAGCCATATTTATTCTTATACATTTTACATGACTATGTACGTTCACCTTTGAGATGGAGTGTTTCACAAGATCACTAGAGTGTAAATTCCTCATGAAAGTTGCATCATAATATGCCCACCCCGGACTTTACTATCCATGGATGGTATGGGTAAAGCAGTAGAGGATTGTTGCCCATCCCTGCCATACCTAGATTGAATAAATTGTTGTGGTCTGCTATTTAAAATAGGGTTTCGTGATCACCCATTGCATTATCTTGGGTGTTGCAGTCCCTGTTGACTCTCCAATTCACTTTTTCCCCCTTTCTTCCAGTGAAGTACAGGAGTCCTTACCACTTACCAGTTCCAAGCTCCTGGGGTGGTTAGCCATGAAAGCACAACCTGCTGGATGAATTTCACAAAGATGGCAATAACCATTCAGTTCAGAATAGGGCAGTGGTGTTCTGCTGGTGTAGAGGGAGTTACAAAATCTTCTGGATGAGTAGCTAATTCACAGCTCTGACTTGCGAGTGAAGTTTCAGAGATTGAATGAACCAATCACATAAGGTCTCACACAAGTTTCAGGTTGTTCATCTTCCCCTGTAGACTTGTCTACGTGGCCTGTTTTCGCTTCTGTCCCGAGTTTTCCCTCATTGGGTGAAGAGGTTGTTTCAGGCTGGTTTCATGGTCACAGGGGTTGAGTGCATGTAATGGACTTCCCTCAGATTCAATAGGCTATCCTGTGAGTTCCAAGAGTCGAATGTTAGGTTCCCTCTTGACTCTGGGACTTGAAATGAAGACGGTATGACCCTCATCCTACCCTCGCAAGGAGGTTGGTACCCAGCGAGTAAAATTTTCAATGTAGTTGACTTCCTGAGTATGGTCTGTCATGCCTTAGCCACTCTACACCATAGAATACATCCTCACTTGCCCACTTTCTCTCATGGGATTCAGTGATTCTGATTTCTGTTTAAGATCACATTGCTAAACTATCGTCTCCCATGTAGATGTGCTCCCTTCATGTTCTGCGATGTCTGGTCCTACTGATTATGTTGATATTCCTGGCAAAGAGATAACTGGCTCAGATGTGGTGCGGTGCCCCTCTTCAGATCATCTGATCTGTTCCTCTCATTTCGGGGGTATCCTCCAGACGTTTCTGGGGGATATGCCTGTGCTTCTCTCACACCGGTCCCTCCTCCATTTCAATATGAGATTCAAGCTAATCTTGTGAGAAGAGCAAGAGTACCTTATCGGAATTTTATTTTCCTAAATGAAAATGTATCTCCAATAGATACTTCCCTCCATTCATACTTCCTACCAATCCTCCCCACAATCTTCAGGTGCTAATGACTTCTGCCAAACTTTAAAGTGATAGTTTGGTAATGGCATGTGGAGGGAGTCACATGCATCATGTGATAGTAGCACTCCCTATTGGTGGAGAGGTGATGCATGATGATTTGGGTGGGAGACATGTTGTAACTTTGGATTCCAACAGAGGGATGATGATGGCTTGTACCATGCATTTCTGAAAAAGTTTGCATATAGAGGGCAGCACAAAACGAGAAAAGCTAATCTTATGAGATGAGGGAAGTACCTATTGGAAATACATTTTCATTTGGTAAAATTATAACTTTGACAAATTTCTCTGAACACAGCATTTCTTCAATTTCATCAATAGCAGCACTTGTTTGATGGTCAGTATTGATCTCTCTGCTATGCCATTTGTGGTAGGATGATACGGTGCTGACTTTAGGTGTTTGATGCCATTTGTTTTAATAAATTAGTCAAACTTACTTGAAGTGAACTGATGGCCCTTTTCATTCACTTATATCTCTGGTGAACCATCTTGTTCAAACACATACACTGCAGAATTTTAATGTTTTGTGTTGAGATGGTAATTACCCTCAGCCATTTTGAGTATGTATTCCCTAGAACTGAGCAATCCGTGAAATTTGCTAATCATTTAATCATTGGGCTAATTTATTGATTACCTTCAGTTACTCCATTATTATTACATGAGACTTGGATAGTTGGAATAGATGAAAACATGAATTTTGATTAGTTTTGTGAGTTGTGACACTAATTTATTAAGCTGAACAACCATGAATCAATTGAAAATAATAATGGGAAATCATAATAGCAGTATTTCAATTACTTGGATAATTGGAATAATCAGAAATACTAATTTCAGTTAGTTATTTTCATGACATTAATTGATTTAATTGTAATTTCAATTAATCTGTTATTTTACAAGGCACATTTTCATGGATGGGCCAGCATAGTTTATTTGCAAACACTAACATGTTTTGCTCAGTCAAATCCAGGGATATAGAGATGCTTGTGTTGGCATCTTTTGAACCTTTTGACATTCAGGACAATTTTTTCCTATTCATTCTATGCCATGGCCAATCCTTGGCTACTATACATGACTCGTGGCTAGAGCTTTAATTTTAATCAATCCCGAAGTGTCCTTCTTGTAGTTACTGTATGACTGGTAATTGTAATTTATCTGAAATCACCACTGTTTCTAAAAATTAAATTTCCTTATTAAAATGAGAGTTCTTTCCTGTACATGTAATAAGCGAGTCCTCTCACCTTTCCAAAAAGTATAAACCTTTAAGAAAACTGGCTCATTTTATGTTACACTTGAGGTCTGGATGAAGGTAACATTTCCACGTGAGAGATGTAAAACACTTTTTTCTGCAGATTCAATTTTGTGTATGTTTTAGGTAATTTTAAGTGGGAGATGTGAAAAACATCTGAATTTACATGCTTCTCTGTATTTCTGTATTTTACTTGCTACAGTCTAGACAAAGATAATGCATATCACTCTAACCTAGTTGCTGTCATTGTTGTCATTCCTTTAGACAGACAAAATATGAATAACAGTAGCTTGTGACCAGTGCTCAAAGTGAAACAATGTCTGTATAAATATGAATATAACTTCTTCATTCTCTAGAGTAATGCTAATGTCTCTTTATCATTCTGAGCATAATTCGAATTTACTAATGTTAGCAAGCATGAGACAAATGATACAGGTCTGTTTGTTCCATCCTGCATAGTGTGTGTGTGTGACAGAACTGTTCCAAGCCCACATAAAGATGCATCACATTCCAGTTTAATTGGTAACCTTGGGTCATAATTGCTCAATACCTGATCTGAGCTAATCAACTTGTAACTTCCATAAATTCACTGTTCTCCTCCAACAGCTGATTGAGAGACCACACAACAGTTGCCCAATTTGGTTAGAAATGGCAGTAGTAGTTTACAAGATCTAGAAATGCCCATGATTGAGGCACATTCTCAGGTATTGGCAACATAACAGCTTCCACTTTCTCAGGTGTCTTGTGAAAGCAATTTTTATCTATCACATGGCTTCAGTATATATAACATTATCTTGGAAAATCTCACACTTGGAAAAGTTAATACGTATATTGTAATCACAAAGTCATTTCAAAATTCATCATAAATTCTACAGGTGTTCTTGATCATTCTTACTAGTGATGATTACATCATACAATTAAACACTGTGTGTGTCTGCAATTCTTTAAAGCCTTTCATTAATCATTTTTTCCAGGTTGCAGAAGTGGATGCTATCTCACATTCCAGGTAATTGTACTGGTAAAGTCCTTTCTGACATAGTTTCATCTTGAAGTTTTAGATAGGCTTGATGTAGGTTTAGCTTTTTAAACTTTTGCCCAATAGCTAGTATTGCAAAAATATCTTCAGTCCATGGTAATGGCAGTACTAGGGTGATGTTGTTTTTAAACTTGCCACAAATACGTAGTTATTCAATTGATTTTACATCTGGAACAATTGGTATAGCCCATTCATTTCATTAGAACACCCTCCTTCTCCAATATATGTAACTCAGCTTCAGCCTTAGTTTGTAAGGAATAGGGCCAATTTTTTTAAAACTCTGTTGAAATTTAGTACCTCTGTTATTCCTATTATATCCCAAAACACTTCAAGAAAGTCTGAACGTAATTGGTTCAACTATTCCTTTAAATTTGTTGAAGAACATGAAGCAATCATTGATTTTAAGGAATTTTGGTGTATTTTTATTTTCCATAGCCATTTATGATTGAATAGATTTGGACTACCTATTATTGATAACATATACTGATAACTGCTCCTTCTGTATATATATATTCCTTCTCCATATATTCCATTTATGCATCCAAGAAATATGCTGGAGAATAAGATTTCAGAAGAACTGCAGTCTTCTTCAGTTGCATTCCTGAGAATACTTTATAAAACTCCTGCTTATAAATTAATGACAAGGCTAAACCAGTGTCCAGTTTTATCATTAATAGTTCCCATTAATGGTAAGGATGTTCTAAATACTTCTTAAGTTACTTTGTTGTTTTATAAAGTTTAGTTGAAGACTGGCTACATATAAATGTTTTCCCCTCATCATAAATATATGTTGTACGATTTCCCAACTTATTTTTTTATTGACAGGTTGGCTGAATATGTTCGACAGATCCTTTAAATCTGCATTCATCTGGCCTATGGTGTGGTTTTATAAAACTGAATCCTGTTTTCAGATTTATTGAATTTGATTTTCTACTATTTTTGAATCTTGTTTACCCTTGGATTTCATATGTTATTTCTATATTATTTGTCCTTGTAATTCAACAGTACCTTTAGCTAGTTTTCCATAACAGTTTCAGTTTCAACAGCTCTTCCATATAAGTGTCCTACCTGTTTATTTCAAATATCACACACAAGCTTTTCCCTCAATGAGTCATTCAATATCTTACCAAAATCACAATATTCAGACAATTTCCTAAGTTGTGCTATACAATCAGTGATACTTTCAACTTATTTTTGATCTATGTTTATGAAATCTAAATCATTATGCAATTACTGATGCCTTGGGCAATAAATGTTTTGTTAATATAATATAGTATGCAGGCATACCATATGCTTTCTACTTTTTTATTACTACTATTTTATTCTACTATTTTATTAATATAGGAATTTTCAGAGTTTTTCATGTAGTTTATTTTTCTTTAGTTTTCATATAAACACATGGTTCAGAAAACAATTTTGTTGTATTAATTTTAATTACCTTTGATGTTTCCTAGCAGATAGTATCTACTTTACCCAAAGAAATATTGCTGCAACTTTTCACTTTGTATAGAAACAGCTTTATGGCAGCAATGTGTCTTTCACTGGCTGAGTAATCAATACCTAGATGTTACAGTCTTAATTTGTGTCTTGACTTCAAACCATTCATGTGGTATTGTAGGTAATTGTGAAAAAATAAATACAGAATGTATGAAATCCTACTAGCAAGCTAGAATTACTTCAAGTTAATTCTCTTGCAATCATTCAATCCCATCCTCATCAACAGTGCTGCATATTTTGCTTTGCTTTTTTTTTATTACACATTAATCATAATGCACCAAGCAACACATCTAACACCAGAATGACTTTCATTACATTTATTCTAGGATTTTACTGCATACAACACACTCTTATCTAATAAACTCTTATCTAATACTTATTGTGTAGGATTTTGAGAGAACTACTGGGTTGTTTCTTGGGATGGAAGTGTTACCTTATGGGGATAAGTTAAGATCTTGTATTTTCTCTTGAGAAATGGAGGATAAGAAGTGACCTTATGGAAAATTATACTATTCTCCAGAGGATTGATAGGATAAAAGTCTCTGATTTCTTTCTGCACTATTCTGAAGATTACAGGAGGAAACAACATAAGTTTGTTATTGGGAAAGGACAAGCTAGGCTACAGTTTTAAAAACTTTCATGTATCTAACAGGGTGATTTCCTATAGTAGTTTGAGAAGAGGTTTAATGATTTCCTGAAAAACAAAGCTTGTGCCAGCTCTTGCAAGCTCTCCCCTTTAGCATGGACTCTTGTCCTAAACCTAGCCCTGTAGACTTCAGACTGATTTTGAGTTCCATACCTGAGTTCTAGAGCAGCTACCAGTGCTCTATAGTTGTGCCTGTCCTCTGCTGACAACTGTCCAAGTATTTCCAGTGGTCGTCCCTTCAGGCTTGTTGCCAGATATACTGCTTTCTGCTCCTCTGTTCATCCATTTATCTCTGCCAGGAGCTCAAATTGTGCTCTATATGCTTCCCACAGTGCCTTCCCTTTGAATTCCTGTGTCTTCCTTTGTACTAGATAATCCCTATTGCTGACATTCATATCTGGGATGTGACTTCTAACAGGACTGAAG
>NW_013668789.1:119301-124186 GCF_000517525.1 Limulus polyphemus
AGTTAATGTATCCTCCTTGAGTCAAAGACAGTAAATCATCTTTTAAGGTATTTGATTCGCTTTGCAATTTACTAATGTTTTCCATTCTGCACTCTGGCTTTCTCTCAACTGTTGGAGACTTTCTTCTTGTTTATTTACTTTCTCCTCCAACCACTGCTGTAGTCTCTCTTCTTGTTTCTTTTCTTTCTCCTCCAACCACTGCTGTAGTCTCTTATCTTGTTTCTTTTCTTTCTCCTCCAACCACTGCTGTAGTCGCTCTTCTTGTTTCTTTTCTTTCTCTTTCAACCACTGCTGTAGTCTCTTTTCTTGTTTCTTTTCTTTTTCCTCCAACAACTAGTGTAATCTCTCTTGTTTATTTTGCTGTTCAAGCTGCCACTGTTGCAGGTTTTCTTGCCACTGCTGTTGTCTCTCTTCTTGTTTCTTTTCTAGTTCTTTTTGTTTCTTTTGCTGTTCTTGTATTGCTGCTATCAAATCTGCTAGGTCGTAGTTTGATTTGCCATTTCGTGTTTCTATTTTTTTTCTTTTCCATCTCACTCTCTGACACCAATTTGTTACATCTCTGTGTTCGTTTGTTAATTTTCCGTAAAAATTATTTCCGAAAAACTTCAACGATACAAGTCCTTTCATAAATAAAACTAGTTTATTCTTTCTCAATACAACTTTGCAATACACTTAATTTCCACAGTCACTTTAACTTAAACACACGCTAGAATTCACAACAGTTCACGCACCTTACTTACGGCTTGACTCGACTATATGTCTCTGTCTGCAATTATCTCTCCACCATCACTTTATTTGCCGGTTTATATACGAGAACATAGCATGCCTAGAAAGGCCTAGAGTTGCGAGGAACAGTCACAATCTTTCTAGAACTCCAGCGCATGCTCCAAGCTTCGCGCAATTTCCACTGTCATAACAATAGTATTAGTTTTCATCAAACTACTATATCTCAAACATTTTATGATAATGTTTTTTGTTTTTTTTATGTTATGATAAATATGATTTTCTGTCTGTCTATCATGAGCCCCAATATGACAAATTAAAGTTATAATTTTGTGTTTCAGGTGCTGACATGGTAACCTGGATGATGAGAAACTTGGGCATAGAAGACCAAGGTACAAGTAAACTGTGGTTTGTATTGTAGTCCAAGAGAACAATTTTTTATTAAGAATCCATCAATAGTGGTAATTTAACACTCTGCTAAGGATAGGTTATTTTAAATGTTATTAACTTTTTGTGAGCAGCTCACTTTGTTGGGCTGAATATACTAGAACTCTGAATTTACTAAGTATGTCTTCATGAAATCTAGCAAGCAAGTAACAAACATTAAAATTTTGATGTACACAAAAAAATCATATTTCTTAATAAAGTGTTTTTACTAAAGATTCATCTGTGAATTTCTGAAGCCTTTAATGAGTTAATCTGAGTGAAAGACTACTTTCATGTTAAGAATAAGAATATTTATTTTCATCTGACAATTTTAATTGTTTAATTACATACCCTTTAGAATCCTCTGAAGAAATATTAAAAGTTTTATTGTTAAAACTTTATATTTTATCTATCATTTTGTTTACCCTAACATTAATTGTAGAGAAACTACATATGTACAGTTAAAAGTTGGAAATATGGCATGTTAGATATGCATGACTTTTCATTTTAAGTTTAATACTAGAGTATTAATTAGTTTATATAGTACAAACATTAAAGTAAGTTATTTTTAGAAGTGGTAGTTATGCAAGTTTTCTTACGTAACTGTTTATGAATCATTTTGTTGCATAGTTAAGTTGTTGTGAATTGACTTCAGGTTAACCTTCTGAATATTTCTTGTTGCATTAAGTGAGTATTGTTACATCATAATATCTCATAGCTTGTAGAAAGTTCTAGGCCTCAGTCAGGCAATATATATATAAGTGACAAACTTAGTGCAAGTAAGTAAGCTAAATCAATGAAAGCAAAAGTGGAAAAAATTAGGTTAGACTGCATGAATCTGAGTTTAACCATAAAGAGCATATAGTGGCGATTTCTAAAGTGGAAGTGTCACAGAGACAGAGGAGAATAATTTGTCTCGTCAAAAGGTGTTTTAAAGTAATTGAACCTGCCTGTGTGGACTACCAATAGGAAAAAAAAAGAATTATTTAAAGCTTCAGATGTGACTGTGATAACCAATAGTGTAACATATATTTGACTTGTTTTGAATATATTATTTTAAAACATGTGGATTGTGTGCTGTCCATTTATTTTTAAAATTTATCTCCAACAAGTCGGAGACACCTAAGGTAAAGAATCCTGGCCTATATAAAAATGACATTTGTCAAGCCAGCCAGAATTATACAGTGGTAAATGTCTGCATAAGAAGACATGAACAACAGTGGAAATAGACCTACAGCTGTAGTGGTGGCAAAAGTATTGTAGAGGTTACAACCACACTATATAACCATGTTGACTGACTTTGATAAATGGATCAAGAGAAGTGAGCAGCTTGGACTCAAAGACCTAGAAAGAGAGAAGAGTATTGACAGAAAAGAGAGGAAGAAAAGGAAATATAGAGAGAGAATAAGAGCACAAGTTGAGAAAAAGAAAAGGAGGGAGAGGTGAGACTAGAAATAAAGAGAATAAGTGCATAAATTGATATTGCCAAGCTCACCCAACAGAAAGATGAGGGACCCGAGAATAACAATGAGGTCAGGGCCACCTGAACCAAGCTACCCAAATTTGAATAACAGAAAGATGACATGGATGCTTTCCTGGAGAGTATGAAATACTTGCCCAAAACAGAACTGGAACAAAGGTGACTGTGAAGTCTGTCTCAGCTCCATTCTCACAGGAAAAGGCTTACAAGTGTATACTGGCAAGTTAGAAAGTGGCATTGCTGAAACAATATAAACTTATAAAAGAAGGTTTTCATCAGAAGTACAGAAAAGTAAAACACACTGGAGAAACTATTTCAGTTTGTAGCATGCCTATAGCAATACTTGTAAAATGGTGTGAAAATAGTTTTAAAGGACTGACAGATCTACTAATACAGTTCATGATCATGTGCTCAACTGACATGTCACTGTTCCTAAAGGAGAGAGTGCCAAAAAGCGTGGATGAGATGATCAAGTTGGCAGAACAGTATATGGAAGCCCATGGAGAGAGTATAACTGGCAAGTCCAAGAATAACCAGTTAATGTCAAAACCAGTGGGGGGGGGGGTGAACAGAAACAGGATACCACCAAAGGTGATAAAAACTTAACAGACAAAAGAGAGAAGAGATGCTATGCTTCTGAATGAGTGCAAGAAACAGGATACCACCAAAGGTGATAAAAACTTAACAGACAAATGAGAGAAGAGATGCTATGCTTCCGAATGAGTGCAAGTCTGTCACCAACAAGCAACAGCAGAAATTTCAACATAAAGCAGCTAGAGCTTACCTACAAAGATGGTGCTAGCAAGAAACATGAAAAGAGCAACTGTCACCATGATCCTGCTGCCAGAGGAAACAGAATAGAACAACATGTCAGATTCACCACAAGAAGGAAGTGCTATATCCATGCACAAATGATAGTCAGCTCAAGTTAGCAAATGGGTCAACAATGCCAGTGGTAATTGGAGCATGTGACAAATATTTAGAGGTGCCAACAAATCACAACATGCCAGTAGGTGAAGGCTATGTTGGAGACAATGTGAAGGTCCTATGAGACACTGGCTGCAACAGTAAGAGCCATTCTAGTATCTGATGACCAGATGATGGGCAAGGTACATCTGTGTGTGCTGATTGATGGGACAGTGAGAAAGTTTCCCATGTTATGAATAAAGATGGACACTCTATACTACGTGGGAGACATTGAGAGCATGTGTATAAAGGCACCCATCTATGACTTAATGATTGGAAATATACCAGGCAGTAAAGTTTGTAGGAACCAGACAGAAAGAAGACTGAACAAGCATCTTCAGTCACCACAAGAGCTCAAGAAAAGAAGAGTAAGTAAGACATCTAGCACTTTCAAGGCTCAAAAGAGACATCCCAAATGTAGGTCTGAAGGAAGCACGTAAGAAAGACCCTTCACTGCAGAAACTTTGGGACAGTATCAGGGAGAAAGTTGATCACAAAACCAAAGGGAAGAGGACTTACAGAATAGAGGATCAAATGGGAGTGCTGTACTGGATCTATCAAGGCAGTTCTGTTGGGGAAGTTAAGCAGATTATAGTACCAACAAAACACCAGACTCAAGTGTTGAAGTTGACTCATGAGTCAAATGTGGAAGAACACCTAGAAGCAAAGAAGATGGCAGACAAAATCACCAGCAACTTCCATTGGTCAGTGGTCATCAAGAATGTGACAAATGAGCCAAAAGAAGTCTTGGATTAAGTTCACTACTAGCATCTCTTCTACCACCAGTTCCAAAACTGTATGGGACAAGATTCGGAAAGTCACTGGGAGGTATGCTTCCCATCCCCTTTCCATCTTGATCTCCAATGGCCAGGAAGTTGCTGATGTCCAGAGCATTGCTGATGCTCTCGGCCAAAGCTTTTCTCGTGTTTCTAGCACTTCTGTTTCTACCCCTGCCTTCTTGGCCATAAAGTCTCGGGCAGAGCGATCGCCTCTTTCCTTTCGGGCTGATCGTCTCTATGATTATAATCACCCCTTTACAGTGGTGGAACTCAAACTTGCTTTTTATCGGTCTGGTAGTACATCGGTCGGACCTGATGATGTTCATTATGAGATGTTGTGCCATCTCTCTCCTGCCTCTCTTGCTATTCTTCTGGTTATTTTTAACTGGATCTGCCAGGAGCATATTTTTCCAGATGCTTGGTGCCAGGCTATTGTCCTCCCTTTCTCTAAACCTGGGAAGGACCCCAAGATTCCTTCTCATCATCCCATCGCTTTGACTAGTTGTCTTTG
>NW_013668789.1:124916-126028 GCF_000517525.1 Limulus polyphemus
ATTTTTTACACACTATACGTCTTTTTAATTCTATATAAATCTTTTAACAACGTATTGGTTTTATCTCACTGTATTTTTACATTTTACTTAATTTACTTTCTTTGTTTTTACCAGTTGTTTGGTGCAGATAGCCTCACTGCTTTGCTTGCGCCATAAAGCACCAAACAACCAACCAACCAACCTTGTCACAAACTCCATACGATATTGAAGATGATTCTTTTTCAGTAATGGCTTCTTTCTTGCCCCTCACCCATACAGGCCAGCTTTGTAGGGGGAACAGGATATTGTTGATGTATCAACACTGACTCCCATCTCAGACATGGAATTTTGCAAATCTATCAAAGTCACTGTTGGCTTCATAGTGGCATCCCTAACCAGTTTCTTGATTGGAAAGCTGCTCAGTTTGCAATGACAGCCTGATCTGTGTAGTGACTGAGCGGTATTAAGCACATTCCACTTCTCAGTGATGGACTTCACCATACTCAAACAGATATTCAGTGACTTTCAAATTGTCTTCTGACCTTCTCTACCACTTTATCCCTGATTTGTTTGGAGGCTCCTTGGTCTTTATGGTTGGTTTGTTGTATCACTATGTGAGTTGTGACATAAACAGGTGCATTTACTCTTAAGTCAAGTTAAACCTCTTTGATTACACAGAGAGACCATTACACAAATTTTGTGACCTTTCAAACTAATCTTTTGCACTGAACTGATATAGGGTTGAATACTTATCTAACTTTTTTTTTAGCTTTCTCATTTTGGAGTGGATTGTGTAGATTCTAAATATAAGGTCCCATTTGAAAGTTTCGTGATTGTAAGCTCGGACAGCAACAAAATGTAGAAACTGCAAGGGAGGGAGAATACTTTTCCAAGATAATGTATGTTATAAGTTGTGAAGATACTGACTTTGATGAAAACGAAGACACACAATCGGCATGTAATGCTGTTTGAATACAAGAAGGAAACAATGCCTCTGTAGCCAAAAAGAATACCAAAGAAGTTTATGGAAATGTTTTGAACTTTCGTAAGTGTCAACAATGGTTCAGCAAATTTCATTCTGGTAACTTTAGCCTTAAAAACTGTGATGGCAGGGGTTGACATGTTGGAATTGA
>NW_013668789.1:126970-136638 GCF_000517525.1 Limulus polyphemus
GAAGATGCTTGTTGAGTCTAACCCAAGGCAACACACTCATGAAATGGCCCTGAAATTGCATGTATTTCACGAAACAATACATACGGGTTTAAGGAATATGGGAAAACTCCATAAAGAAGGTGTTTGGGTGCCTCACGAACTCTCCGACGATCATCGTTTCCAACGTTTGAACGTTGCTTTATCTCGTCTGGTATGTAATGCACGTGAACCATTTCTGGACAGAACTGTCACCAGTGATGAAAAATGGATTCTCTATGTGAATATTAAACACCAAAAACAATGGTTCAGTCCTAGACCAAAACCACTTTTGACCCCCAAACCTGGACTCCATCTGCAGAAAGTGATGCTTTGCATTTGGTGGGACATCAAAGTAGTAATTCATTTCAAACTCCTCAATCCACAGCAAATTGTCAGTGCAGAGATCTGTAGTCAGCAACTGGAACATTTAAATCAAGCCTGTTATTCTTCAATCGGAAAGGTGTTCTTCTTCTCCATGACAATGCATGTCCACATGTGGCACGTTTGACGCATCACAAGATTATGAAGTTGGGTTGGGAAGTTCTCCCCCACCCACCATATTCTCCAGATGTGGCACCATCAGATACCATCTTTTTCATTCGCTGCAACACCATCTTAAATGGAAAAACGTATGCAAATATGGAAGGTGTTAAAAAGGACATCAAGGTGTTTTTGCTTCAAAGCCAAATGATTTCTTTATTCAGGGCATTAACAATCTGATTGTAAGATGGAAAAGCATCATCAATAAGAATGGAGACTATTTCATTTAATAATTGTTTTTTTTTATATATAGTGACATTAATTTCTTGAT
The DNA here is from genome assembly GCF_000517525.1 of Limulus polyphemus. Classification (NCBI taxonomy): domain Eukaryota; kingdom Metazoa; phylum Arthropoda; class Merostomata; order Xiphosura; family Limulidae; genus Limulus; species Limulus polyphemus. The sequence continues at coordinate 127,800 of NW_013668789.1, forward strand.
GACCTAATACTTTGTCAAAATAAAAACAACAACAATAAGTTTGCACTTTATTGAAAGGTGGCAGTTGGTGCTACCAGCCAGTTGCTATTCTTCTAGTCAGCAGTTCAAAATCAGTGATAGTGGCAAATAGCCTTAATAGCTTTGCAATAACAAAGAGAGAATGGGTAACTTTAACGGCAATGGGATTAACAACCGAAACCCTCTAATCACGAAGCATCCCTCCACCCGCCCATTATGTAGCTTTGCCCTTAGTAACAAATGTAGTGGTGATATTTCAATTAGTTGAATATTCGGAATATTCAAAAACAGTAAGTAATCAAAAATCTTAATTTTGGCTAGTTGATTATTTTCATTACAATTGATTTAATCATAATTTTCGGCCCAGGTGGCTAGGGCGCTCAACTCGCACTCTGCGGGTCGCAGGTTCGAATCCCCGTCACACCAAACATGCTCGTCCTTTCAGCCATGAGGGCATTATAATGTGACGGTCAATCCCACTATTTGTTGGTAAAAGAGTAGACCAAGAGTTGGCGGTGGGTGGTGATGACTAGCTGCCTTCCCTCTAGTCTTACACTACTAAATTAGGGACGGCTAGCGCATATAGCCCTCGTGTAGCTTTGCGAGAAATTCAAAACAAAACAAAAACAAACTAATCATAATTTTGACTAATCAATTGTTGAGTAATTGAAAACTGTAATAATTGGTGGTTATAGTGCTTGACACTTATTCTGCGGGTTCAAATCCCCATCCAACCAAACGTGCTCGCTCTCCCAGCTGTGGGGATGTTATTATGTGAGGGTCAATCCCACTATTTGTTGGTAAAAAAAGAAGCCCAAAAGTTGACGGTGTGTGGTGATGACTAGCTGCCTTTCCTCTAGTTTTTCATTGCTAAATTATATATGGCTATCAAATATAGCCATTGTGTAGCTTTGCACTAAAATCAAACCAAACTTTTCGTGACAATCGATTTAATCGTAATTTCGATTAATTGATTGTTAAAATAATCGAAAGCTGTGATAATCAGAAACTAATTTCAATTGGTTGATTATATATTTGTGACATTAATCCATTAGTTAATGGGACGCTAAAGATGTAATTTTTGCTCTCATGTAATCGATTAAGTCACCCAACACTAGTATTGACATAATATGTATGTGTGATCAGTGATTATTGAGTTGATGATTAGTGGTTATTATTTAGCAGTGGTGACTTAATTTACAACAATCAGTCATTTTCATTAGTAATATTAACATAATATAGAGTAATTTTCATTATTGATTAATAGTCTTCAGTTCATATTTTTTGAATGATCAGTAGTGTTGACTCGATATATTTAGATCAATCACTCATTATGAATGAGTATTATTGGCTAAGTACGCCATTGTTATAGACTTAGTGTATTTTAGACAATCAGTGATTGTTGATTAGCAATTTAGCTTTTTTATTTATAATAATTATTCTTATTAATCTGAATCAATGATTTAATGTAGTACGGAGTCATTATTGTTGACTACTATGACTGAGCAAGAACATTTTATTTTAGTGGAAGCCCTCCATCTGGGTCACTTAATGGCAGCTCATGGTTATTTCTTCTCTATTGATGATCATGTTTTGACTCTCAAAGCTGATGGAACCTACTACAGGTTTCAGGTAGTGTGTTAATTTTTCAATTTTTTTTCCATTTGAAGTCCAATCAAATGATTCAAAGTCTTACAGATCAACATAGTTAATACCTATACATGTACATCTTATTACAGACTGTCTTCACCTGCCTTCAAAATTTCTTGTTATACAATCTCAAGTATACAAATATTTATCTGCTCTTCTGATTGGTTTATTAATATTCAAGCTTCCAAGACAATGTTTCACCTTTTAACACAGAATAACTGGATCCCTTCCTCATCTGCATATGAGACTTGCATGCCACTAGGTTTGAGCAACTTCCATCTATAAATCCCATATATAACGTGAATTTTGAAAGTGCATGGTGACATCATTATGCAACAATAGCTCTCCATCAGTAGGAGGGCGACACAACCTCCTTGTGTATTAACTCACCCTAAGTGCTTGTGCTCGAAATAACTTCATTCTCTTCCTTAGAATTGTCTATAAATGGACCTAATTTTAAAATTATTAACCAACTACTTGCGAATTGTGATAGTTTACGATACTTACATTTCTGGCATCTTTCATTACTAAACGAAAAGAGATAACTTTTACCTGCTTATTCTACTTTGTCCTGTAATGGTGACGATATTACTAACATAGGACCTGTGGCTACTGGGAGCTAGTTCCCTGTGGAGGATGTGATAGCCATTGTTCAACGAGTTGTGGGTTCCCTCATATATACTAGACCTCTATCTCCTGTCTCTTTGGCTGACGTTCCTTCTTCCCAATTTTAACATGATCAGGAAGATGATGATTTTGACCAACTGTTCCCCCACCAAGGTTTGCTCTAGGTACTGCTTTATCTGTTGAGGGGAATCCTCAACCTTCTAATCTCTATCTTGAACTGATATTGCAGTTGTGTACTTTTCTTTCTTATTCTCCAATATTTTTTGATTTCTCCCATCTTTACTATGCAAAACCTATACTCAAGATTACATTGATATTACTTTAGATATTAGGCACCATATGGACTAATTTCTTAAACAACTGCAAACCCATACTCGCATGCCTCATCCTCCTCATCTACTTGAATCTTTTGCCTTGGCTTGTTTCCATTTTTAATTTCAGTTCCTTGTTACCCAGTCATTGGAATCTTTTTTTACTTGCTTGGAGGGGTAGACCCCTCAACTTCTATTTCACTTTCTAGTGTCAAATGTTCATGTCTTCATCTCCTCCTTACCACCCTCCTACATTACCTCTCGTTACTTCATTTTATTTCTGAGGCACTTTAGTATGCTCTTGAAGGGTTTCCTGGAGAAGTTCATTCTCTTCTTTTCACCACTTTATCCCTTACTACTACTTATGCTCTGTTTCTCCTTACCTGGTTCTTCTGCTGTTGGCATTTGTTTGGTCGGAATGCTCTCTTAACTAATGTTTGCCTTCCTCACTCCTTATCTTCATGATTGTTGTTGTCTTCTTTGGTTTTTCATCTTTCTCTACCCCACCTTTTTTATCCTGCTGCTAGGCCTGCTGAATCCATGTCTCCCCTTCTCCTTCTGCTTCCTGATCTTTTCCTTCCCATCCTCCCACTTCACAGTGTCAGGGTTGTTGCTTGTCTCATCAGTGACTATCCTGTTGGGTCTGGACCAATGGTTGCTCATCTGTCTCACTTCACCTGCTTTGGTTCTCTATTTTTAGCTGACAGATGGGTTCTTCAGGTTCTCACTCATGACCTGTATCTTCACTTCTCTTTTTCCCCTCTTCCTGTTTCCTTTTCTCCTCCCTCTTACCCCATTTATCTTCACTATCACCAGGATAGGATGCAGTCACAGATATCTTGGCCAAGAATGCCATCAAGAAAGTATTTACACCTATCCCAAAATATTATTCTTATCTCTTTGTAGTCTCCCCAAAGACTGGAATTGTCATCTGGTTATCTACGTGTTATCTCATGGTTTTGGATGGAAGGTTTCATTTCTATCTAGTAGTCCTTTTCACCCAGTCTTCTGGCCCCTGGTTCCTCATTCTTTAACCTTCTTTAACTCAGGACTATCATCCATTTTTCTTCACATACAGAAATTGTCTGGACTCTCTTACCTTGTAGCTTTTTATTATCCTATTCCTGTTGTTTTTCAACTCTGTCTTTCAATCAGTAGAAGAGGTGGGTTTTCAATGCTCTCAGGCACTACTGGTGTCATCTTTTTCTGTATGGCTATCCTCCTCTTTGTCTCCTCCCTCACATCTTTACTTGGCTGTATGGTGATGCCTCTTTGATCTGCACAACTCTGGCTTCCTCTGTTTCATTAGTTATTGTCCAAGCACCCTTTTCCTCTATCCCATGCTTCTTCTCTCATGCTCCAACCTCACATGTGTCTCCTTTTTTTCACTCAAGGAGGGCTGTTCCTTCATCATCACATGTAGTAGAATTTGTCCAGTCCACCACCCACAGGGCAAGACTATGATTGTGTAGCCGTCTTCTTATCCCATTCCCATTTTCCTTTAACTTTGTTTGTCTGTCAATGGAAGTGGTGAGTTTTTCAACATTGGCCCATCCACCACTGTTCTTTAGACCTTTCTGTTGTGGCCCACCTTTTTGCCTTTATTTGTATGGTTGTTCAACCATGGATTGTCAGTTTCCACCATAGCTGGTTTTTGGTGGCTTTGTCAACTACATGTGTTTTCTTCCTCTGCCCTCTCACTTTGTTCTAATTATTTCTTCACCACTGACTCCCTGATACAACTCTCATGCCTGACTGGGACCTTAAATGGGTTTTACATGCTCTCACACCTGCTACATTCAAGCTGTTGGCTTTATGTTCTTTATACCGTCTTTATCTGAATAACATACTTCTTTTTCCTTCTTGTCTGTAGTCACCATCATTCAGATGTACATTCCATCAATGCTTCCCACACATTCTTTCATCATTCTCATTTACTTCTCTACCCATACTGGATTTTCTTCTTAAGACTTCAGCTGCTTGGAAGAGTGATCATGCTTTCTGTTCTATCTACCTCCAGTCTATTTCTCACCTCTACGCTCGTTCAGTTTGCTCAGTGTTGTGTGGCATGAACATCTCCTTTTTGGGGGTTCTCATCATCGTTTGTTTCTGCTTTGGGACATCCTTCATCCAGGGATGTCTTGCCTCCTACCCTTACTGAATGGGTCTGCCAACTTCTCTGAATGGGTGCATTCTTTCTTGGATATTGATGCTTGCAGGCTTTTTCACATTTTGTCAAATTCATCACATCTTTCACTCTCTTGTGTCTCAGTTTTGCTAACTCTTGGACAAGACCCTTCAGGCTGGGATGTGGATAAATCCACACATATTTGTATCCCATTATCTTCATCATCTGGCTGTTTTGTCTCCAGTGGGATTTCAACTCATTCCAGCCACCATTCTTTAATCTACACACCATCTTTGAGAAAGGAAAGTACATTTTTTTTTCATCACCCATATCCTCTTATAGGATCCTGCCAAGTGGCTGGTGTTGTCTCTCAGGAGTAACAAAGTGCTCAACCCAACTGTCTTGGTTCTAGCAGTGCCCATTGTTGAGTGGAGGTGTTTCACAGAAACATTAGAGGTATCCTCATGGTACTAAATTTACTCAGTTGCCCAACCCAGACTGTATTATTCCATGGAAAAAGCTGGCACCAAGGAAGTGACTGCCCACTTCTTTGTTTCACGCTTGCCAGCTTTTAAAAATAGGGTTTTGCAATCACCCAGTGCACTCTCTCCAGTAAAATATCTTTTCAATGAGGAACTGAACACTTCTCTGAGTCTTCCCCTTTCTTTAAGTGGAGCACAGGAGACCCTTGCAATTTACCTGTTCGTAGCTGTGGTGTATTTGACCATGGAGAGTTCCTCATTGATTATGTACAGCAAAATAGAGTGGGAAATAGGGCAGTAGTTGCACAGTCTATGCAGTTTGGGTTACCCCTCAAACAGCTAATGTGCCTTCCTCCTACAACATAATGGATTTATCAACCTCATCTCCGTTCACTTAAGTTAAGGTAAATTGTACACTGTATGGTTTGATTGAGCCTTAACCACACTGCACTTCTTAGCTCACAGATCATTTATGTGCAGGTGCTTTTTTTTGTCATGTAAAGATTATTCTCATCTTTGTAACACTTGGGATGTTTTGCCTTTCCCTCCCTTTCCTTTTGGAAAAATAGTATACCCTGATCAAGAGGAGATGCAGTGTGACCCTGTGGAGTCCCTGCTATTTGGGTGTCACACTCCATACACTACATGGGCATTCCTTTTGGGTGGTCACTAAAGGGAGCTCATTTAGGTTTAATGTTTTCACTAACCCCTCCACAATTTCAGTGTGGAATTCTAGCTAGTTTTTGTGAGAAGGTGAGGTATCTTCGCAGAAGTTAATGTTTTCTTTACCTGAAAGTGTATTTCCCATAGATACTCACCTTCCCACCTGTCATCCCCTCTTCCAGTGCACTTTCTTTTTACCTGGTCTAAGAATGAAGTTACTTTGAACACAAGTGCTTTGGAGGAGTTATTTTGTAAAGAGGTTGTGTTCCCCCTCATTAGTGGAGATCTATCTTTGCATGATATCATCTTACACTAGCACAGGTTGCACTAAACACGTGATTTTAGGTGGGAGTTAACTCAAGGTTAGAGGCATGCAAATCTCATGGGCAGATGTGAGAAGGATTAAGCTGTGTGGAGAGATGAGTGTCTATCAGAAATACATTTCCAGGTAAGAAAAATGTTAAATTTCTTAGAGTTCAATTGAATATTTAACCAAATATGTCTATTAAATCTAATAAGTTGTGTTTAAGTTACATTTACTAATTAGCTACTCTTAATCAGTTCTATAAAACTTGGTAACTGACATAGTCATTGTTCCAAGATTCTAAATATACAATAATGAACTTTTTCACCCATTAGTAGAATATGTTTGTAAAACTGGTTGCAAATTTTGAAAAATTTAAAGTGTATTCTTGCTCTTTTGGTGATTAAATGAAACGTTTTTTTAAAAGTGTCAAGTTACTGGAGCTCTTTTTTTTTTTTTTCTAGTAACAAATATACAGTACTTTTTTTAAACAATAATATAGTCAATATTTGTATTTTTTTTACTTTTTCAATTTCACACCCTTTTTTTTTCTTTTAGTTTTTATGTTTCATCAATGTTATTATAAATAAGTATTTCTTTAATGTTCACATTTCAACAGACCCCTTATTTTTGGCCCTCAAACTGCTGGGAACCTGAAAACACAGATTATGGTAAGTTTTTTGATTCTTCGAAGCCATTCATTGTAATTCACAAACAAATTAATTCCCTTAAAATAACAGTTTTATGTACAGAAATAACATAAACAGTAATCTAGACTATTTCCAAAAAAGTTATAGCATAGTTTGCAATAATAATGCTTCTTAATTTTTTATTTTTCATAAATTAGTTTTCCAAAAATCATGCACAAATTAATTATTTACAATATATGGATGAATATCATTGCACACCAACATGTGTTTGCCAGTACAGTTTTTATTCTCCAAGTTTTTGTATTTCTGCTGAAGCATCTTGCCAGTGGAACCAACTGACTTAAGTTTGCAACTTGTTCAGTTTTGTCCTTAAAGAGAACATAGTTTTTAATCTGTTTTGTGTTTCAAACATGCAATTAATTTGTATTTATCAGTGTTATCTTAAGGAGAAAAATTGCCTTAATGTATACCATCTGTGGTAATCCTAAGTTATGTTATTAGTGTATATTTTAAGTTTAAAATTATTACTAAAAATACATTCATCAGAATCAAATTTTGAATAAAAAAGTGTTTTTGTGTTTGCTTTAGAAGTGAATCTGTTTTTACATCATTTATTATATCTTGACTTAGCTGTCTACTTGTGTAAGAGAACCATGCAAAATAAGACAAGACTGGAGCTGGCAGACTATGAGGCTGAAAATTTAGCACGTCTCCAAAAAATGTTCTCTAGGAAGTGGGAATTTATTTTTATGCAAGCTGAAGCACAAGCTAAGTAAGTGGTTATTACTCAGCATGATGGAGGTGTGCCCTCTACTGAGTTTCCCTCCAGTTGCCTGTATTTTTATAGGCATTATGCTTGTGTGGGGATATCTGATATCTAGATGAAAGCCAATCAAAGCATAAACTATTAACATGTAACTTTATTTTGGTGCAGTTTATTTTCAAATGATCGAAGGGGAGCAAACCCATATTATTTACATTTCATTCACTGTTTCCAGTACTGTAGCTTAATAGTAATATGCATAACAGTATTGAGTTTAGATTATGAAACAACAAAAGGCAACTGAGGATTGTGAAATTAACTACAAATTTTATAACCAAGTCTAAATTCTAATATTGATGTAACATATTTTAATATAAAGTTTACTATTTTCAGGAAAGTGGAACATTAAATTTAATTTATCAAATCAGATAATAATTTGTTACCCCAATACTTTATTTATACATAAGTTAGTGTATTTGAAACATAAAGAAAACAATAGAAAATGTTGCATGAAACAGTTTTACCAAGATAATGGAGGAAAACAAAATACTGAGTGAAATGGTACTGTAATTAATGTCATCATACCTAATTATAATGATACTGTTACGACAGCAGAAGTCACGTGACATGCGTGAGTTCCTCTAATGATCAGGGAAGTCCGCGTGTGCTTGAGATGCCTCTTCGTTAGTATATAAGCCTGGCAGAGAAAGCCACCAGTGATAGAGAAAGCAGTAGTTACCTTGAGTTCCGTGTAATTTACAATTATGTTAGTTTCGAGTGAGTAAGCCATAAAGTGTGTGTTTTTGCACTGTTCGAGAGCGAAGTTATCAAGATTGTGAATCGTTGTGATTTATAGCGTGTATTATAAAAGTTGTTAGGTTTAAAGTGACGAGAAGCATTCTGATTGTGAAACCTTCCTCGATACAAACTTTTAGTACACAGTAGTTCTTTCTTGATTAAACCAGTTTATTGATTTGTATCGCTGAAGATCCTCGGAGAGAATTTCTACTGGAAACAAACAAACAAGCAGATACGTAACAAATTGGTGTCAGAGAGTGGGATGGAAAAGGGAAAAAAAACAATGGAAACGAGAAGTAACTAATTTGATGGCAGCAATATAAGAACAGCAAAAAAGAACAAGAAGAACGAGGAAAGAAACAAGAAGAGAGACAACCACAGTGGCAAGAAAACCTGCAACAGCGGCAGCTCGAACAGCAAAATAACAAGAAGAAAGACTACAGCA
>NW_013668790.1:0-2999 GCF_000517525.1 Limulus polyphemus
TTCAAATATCTTACACGATACTCAAATATACAGACAATAAACAAAAGGCTTTTACATACATGGCTCAAATAATTATTTTAAGGAAATCTGAAAAAGAACGAGTTACTGACTTCACTGTCTCACTATATCATACATCATAAAAATACGCCTAAATACCTCCCCAGCTAATATATATACTTTAAGAGTAGCAGCAGGACACCTTATGCTAGACTTTAAATATAGGTATTCTTTAACTAGTTTATAATAAAAGTATTCATTTTAAGTCTAATACTCTTGTCATGAATTAGTGAAATGAATGTATACGGAACTGTTTGTCATGTGTAGAACTATACACACCAAGGAAGAAATGTATATTCCGATACAAAATGTTACACGTGGTATCTGAATGGACATGGCTTTGAAAGGGGCTATTGTAACTAAAGACTATAAACGGTGCGCAACCTTCGCATATAATTCGTTTAGCATTGAGTGACACAATGGTGTATTTTGCACGATGATTACAACAACTCTGCAGAAGGGGGGGAGAGGTCTTCGAAATATCTGACCCTCCCAGATCCTGACAAAATGATTAAATCCCGATCCAGAAATCCACGCTGCAACACATGTCCTACACCCTATCACGCCTGGGCGCTCTTCTAGAAGCGTCCTAGATATCCCAAATAAATAAGGGTAGGACGCACACAATATAGATAGCAATAGTTCCCTGGGCCACACTGAGTTCGCCTGCCAATGTTGATTCTGCTAGCTCCAAAACTTTGAAAGGAGTTTACGAGTAAAAAAAATTCACAAACACACAACGCAAATTGATAAGGAAGCTCAGTGTTTTAGTTCTTTCACTCGGTTAGTGAATTTTTTCAACATAATTTTTTTTGTTTAATAAATTCCACATGATAAGGTATGGAATAGATCTGTGCTTGAACGTTTCTTTGTCAGAATGGTGATAAAATTAGAATTTTGTTATTATATGGACACAGTTTTCCGAGGCACAGTGCTTAAGCGCTTTCTGTTTACTGAAACATTGTGCTATCGATCGAATTGCGCATTTCAAAGTTTTCCATTGCAATATCTGAGGGCTTTCGAAATCACGCACAAGTGATACAGGGTAACTAACTACTCGTTTGAAGATAGTGTTTTGTGCGCTAACCGCTGTTCGAAAATGTTAGTTTCTCACTATCCACACTGAGTTCTTTAATTGTTTGCAAGAAGTGGGAAAGCGGTTTGATAAGTTTGGAGCACGTAGTTGTCTTGATAAACATGACTGACCTTCCACAAACAAACAAATCTGTGATAATATTTTGTCAAACATTTTCACGAATTTATATGTTTTGTTCTTTGTTAACTTTTTATAGGAAAGGCTTGTGACAGTTTTATATTAAACATTTTAGTAGATACAAATCACAATGAAGTAAAACCATTTTATCACATTCTTATGAAGTTAAGCTTTTTAGCAATTCATCTGCTTTATAATTTACTGTACTATGAAAGTCGTGACTCAGAAAATCAAGTTTACCAGGTGATTTCTTTCCATAGAGCCTCTGATGGCACCGTAAGATTCTAGTTCCATATTAAATTATTCATTCTTCCACTTATAATAACAACTGTCATGTCTATCATGACCTTATTCTATGAAGTCCTAAATCTCACCATCATTTGAAGACGTAAATTATGCAACAAACACACATGTAGCAATATATTACACAAAGGTACTAAGTCGGTTCGGTGCATATCCAATAGTGTTAATCATTTTAAATGTTCTTTCAAAAGGTCGCATACTTTCGCTATAAAGATACGTGTTACCGACAGTTTAGTGTTAAAACTTATCTACTTGCTTGAGAGATGAACATCATTTTGAAAAGCCTTAAGGAATTGTTCAAGAGGGTATGTTAGGTCACAAATAAGAGGTGTGTCACCTGGAAAAATACTTTGATGAAAGACGAATAATATTTCCAGAAATAAACCTCTGTTGATAAATTACGACCGAAATTAAGATTAAAACACACATTGATTAATAAAATTCTCTCTATCGAACTGTTTGCAAATATTCAACGGGATTCGTTTTAAAAAGAAACATATTTCAATACCTTCCAAATCGCCTAGCACCCATACAAGTTATAAAAGCAAATAACACTGGTTTCTTGCCTCAACAATAATCGAGCAAACATATATATATTCGACATTTTATGTAATATACATATTTGAAATTGGTTCAGATTGTCGAACGTATCCATCATACAAAAGATAGTTTGTTGCTATGATAATTCATTATGTTTTGAATTCCTGGGTTACCTAAGAAAACACTTCATGCAGGGGAAGAAATGAGCGATGACGTAAGGCATTTTCCCGATCTAACGCATGTAAGCTTTGGCATATACTTTGGAAATAACAGATTATTATTGTCGTTTTGTTTTGTTAGGAGCTTGGTTCAACGAATTACTTCACAAGATACACATGACTAAAAGTAAATATACATGTTGAATTGTTCTCATATGTAGATAACTATTCTGCATTTTAAAACTCATCATTTACTTTTGATAGCAAAATTCCGTATTATAATTTTTCATATTTCTAAAAATCATATAGAAAAACAAAATTAAATCATTAAACACTTCCAATAGGATCCTTAATACACTTTTATCCTCTATTTATTTATCTCTAGTGCGTTTGTTTAAAATATTCATTCGTTTAAAGTTATATAGTACGTTACAGTATGAACTTGGTTTAGCATGGAGGGGGAGGCAGCGTGATGTAGTGCTTTTGCACTTTTTAGTTGGATACTTGGAAGTTCGAGGCCGATGCACGTCATGCTGTTGTCCTTCAGAAGGCTCCTACCCCAATTGTTTTAGTCTACACAGCTGTACAATGAGTACAGCGAATAGTGGGGGGATTAACCTGTGAAAGCCGCAAGAAGCTGCCGCGCTGATGTCGCTGGACTCGCCCAGAGGACTTATCCCGAATGCTTGTGTATGCATGGTTTAGAAGCTGTGCCCCCGACTATATGT
>NW_013668790.1:3133-16688 GCF_000517525.1 Limulus polyphemus
TAAGCATCGGTAGAATTATCGATGTACTGCTGTCTATGATGATGATGATGAACCTGCGATGGACTGGCATCCCGTCCAGGGAGAATGTTTCACCATTCTCATTTGGAATTCAGCACTGGTTCATATGGGCTATTTCGGGAGGGATTTGACCTTTGACGTTGTTTTAACGTATTCATACCTGAGTAAAGATCTGTAGATGTATCGCATACGCCATGATGATGTAATAGCACCAACAAAACATTACGTTTATTTGAAAAAAATATTTTGGCTTTGATTTTTAATACTCTTATACGTAATACCACATAACTTTTATAGTAATTATGAGTATTTTATGTTAATAATTGAGTTAAGTATGAAATTAATTTCCCAAAGTAAAGCAATGATTCTCATTCTCAGTTGGTGCAAAATCTTGTATTAGCCCGTATTTAAAATTTTTTTTTAACAATTTCATTTAAATACGCATATAATTTTTTAATGATGTATTATATTGTTAGGTGCTGGCATGAGCTGGAGGTCATTCGAATAACAATTGCAAGTCGTGGGTCCGAATTCCGTCACCGAACATGCTTGCCCTTTTAGCCGTGGGGGCGTTATAATGTTACCGCCAATCCCACTATTCGTTGGTAAAAAAGAGTAGGCCAAGAGTTGGCGGTGAGTGATATTGACTAGCTGTTTTCTCTCCAGCCTATCGCTTTGAAATTAAGGACAACTAGCGAAGATAGCCCTCCAATAGCATTTCACGAAATTCCACAAACAAATTATTATATTGTTTTCTTTCTGAAGGCAAAGTGTGCCAATCCTTCTCCCTATATAAAATAAACAACAAAAGACAAACATAATTTATAGAAGTATGATTTCTCAAATAGCCATTTTTCTTGTAATAGTCTGTTATTAACTTAGTATTAAGAACACACTGTATGATACAAATGGCTGTCCAAAAGATATGAAATGCAAAATCTTTCCAACCAACTAGTTATAGTTGTTTAAAGCTGATCGTCTTGTCATAAGGATGATGAAAATAGCATAATTTCAATTTCTATTTGATTCATTAGGTGACCTATTCTTTTGTAATTTTTCCTTCTTGATTTTCACTTATGCCAAATTGTACAATATATTTTTAACCAGCAACTCTTGTTTTTATGGGCTAAACAATACTGATCTTATATGTTTTCATGAATATTGTTCTGTAACTTTAATCTGATCTAGCCAACTGTTACTGCCATATCTATAACGACTTAATACATGCAAGACGTTATTCGCAAATTTAAAGACATGACATTCTACAACTAGGCCTCCAGGATATATTATGAAAAATAACCCTTTGATTTGGTTTAAACTCAAAGCTACACAGTGGGCTATCTGTGTTATGCCCACCACAAACTTTTGACATTACTGCCTACAAATTCTTTCAAATAGAATAAAAAAAAAGCAGAAACAGGCTTGTAGGTTCATGGGTGTCACGACCAATAATGGAAGGGTGTATGAGACGGGGTTTTGTTTTTAATTCAGGAAACACGAACTTCTTTTGTTTTTTTTTGGTTATTTCTTTTATAGCAGTATGTTCCAAAATATGGGTAGGTCGGTGGATTGAATAATGTCATTCTGCAATCGTGTTTGTGGCTAGAGAAAAATTCAATGGGTATAAGCTTTTGTCTTTCCGAAATCAACACATAATTAGTGTTCATGTCAGAAGGTAAAGTTCCGCCCATTATCACCCTACCTCCCTCTCCTTGACAATTACATCACGCACGTGTTTTTAGAATTAAGGAAAACTCTAGCTATAATTATTTCCTTTGTAACTGTTACAGACTAATAATCTCCGAAAGGGGCGAAGCTGTTAACTAGGACACCTAAAAAATATTTATAGAAACGCCGTACAAGTTAAAAGAGGACATCTGTCAGAAGAGGAAACTAACTTGAATGTTGATTGTGCCTTTAGTGACACCGGGGCTGTAAGCTCTTGAGATGTAACTAAAAATCCAAGACAATATCCGTGCATTTTGATCGTTTCCATCTATATTTTTTTTTTTTATCAGGTAAGAATTAATGTATAAAGAACTTCGCTGCTGGAAACCTTGACTGTTTTTCGTTTACATCTTTACGAGTTTTAATAACATCAATAGATTATATATTAGTTCGATTTCAGCTAAAGAAGATATAGTTCTTGGTGTTTTTATTTCAACAAGTTGATCTGGTATGTACTAAATTAATATTAACTTTCGGTCAGAACAAGCTATGTACTTAAAACGAAACATAGAAATCAGTATAGCTATTTAAATATACTTTTCTTATGTTTCTAGTTATTCAGATTAAAATGCATTATTTCATCAGTTGGGTACCCTCGCTGTTAACGATGTTTTCGGCCTAATCCCAATAATATCTCACGAGGTTCGACCAATTTAGGATATTGACGTTAGTCCTGAATGCATATAAAGCTAACAGTGCAAATCAATCTATAATAAACGTATAGTAATAAAAATAAAAGAAACGACATTCGATATGCTAATTTTGTATAAACAGTATACTGTTAATGAGAGTAACAATAAATAAGTAATATATATAAGGGAACTATTATATATGTATATATATATTAAAATAAATTGTCAAAATCACTTTAAGTAAAATGCATATTTTTTGTATCTTTACCAATGTTTGAAAGGGATAAAAATGATCTGTTTAATAAAGTAAGAGCATAAATTATACGCAAAATATATTTATAGCCGCTCATTTTTTTGTGGCTTTACTAATGGAAAATGTCGGTACATTAAAGCGTACATCTGTAATCAACTAACTCCAAGCAATATGTAGCAATTTCTCATGTCTGATGTCTCATGTTCATATACCAATTTTTGAGTTAATCATTATTTGATGATCAACAGAATTTTTGAGCTGTTTCAATTTCTTTGAATGAGCATAATTATTGTTATTAAGAAATATATTGTTTAATACACAAAATATTTCAAGAAGCATGCATTCATTGATTTAATTAGTACTTGAAATGACTTTTAGAAGAAAATAAAATCTGTTTAATTTTGTACTTTATTTTAATTAATCATAAGTAAATCATTTTATTTCCAATCCGACAATACCTCAGAAAATAAAGGCACATTTATAGCTAATCGTTTTGTGCTAAATACTAAAGCAGTAGGTATTCTTAGCACGTTTGTATAATTAGCTTTATATAGTGTAGTATAGAATTTATCGGATTACCCTGTACATTCTCTTGTTTATTATGTGCTATTAAGTGTTCTGGGTTATTGTTCATCTTGAGATCACTACCAGAACTTCCCAAATTGCAATCTATTTAGGAAACTATAATTTCACTTGCACAGTCTTTGGGGCTTCTTGGAGTTTTTGTCTTATTGCAGAAGAAATGTAGTACATATTAATAATGTTAATATTATAAACATATAGAGAAGTCGTTGCCCATGACTTATATACATGATCATAGTCATACAAAAGCAAATGTAATAAGTTTTTTCGAATATACTTAAACTGTAAAAGTGTAAACTATTGTAGTTGAAGCTGTTTAGAATATACTAGAAAATCTTTCAGAGTATCTAATTATCTTATGAAAAACACCTTAGGTGTGAAAAAGGAAAGGTGCGACCAAAGGGGAAAAAAAAAAGGATTGAGCGTGTGACTTAAAGGAATGAAATTAAAATTGGCGGCCAAACTGGTAGCTACACTTATAGTATTGGTAAGAGATTTACAGCAAAATATTCATTCATTAGTTAGCGATGCCGCGTTTTTTTGTTCAACTTGGGACATGATGGTAGGTAAAACAAAATACGCGGTCTAGCTAACTAATGAATGAATATTTGCTGTAAAATTTTTCTCAATCAATAAGTTTGGCAGCTAGTTTGACTATCAATTTTGATTTCATTCCTTTAAGTCGCACGCTCAATCCTTTTTTGGCTGCACCTTTTTTCACACCCAAGATGCTTTTGATTAGATGTCATGACTTTTTGTCAATACACACCAACAAACCACAGGAAGTAAGAAAGTGACACTTGATAGTAAGCAACATTAGCATTAGGATCGCAACCCTATTATTCGAAATAGACCTATGCTTTACAAAACCAACCAGATTCTTTAAAATATATAATGATAGTTTTTCCTCTCTAAAACAGTGTTAATAACTTCCTTTATAGTAATGCCATGGAAATTAGATTAGCAGTTTCTTGTCGTCACCCACATGCAGTCGGTACAGCCGTTTCAAGCATCATTATTTACGCTAGTATCACGTGATGCTAAACACTCTTTAATCAGGAGAATTTAATAACATTTAGAAAATTGTGCCTAAAAGTTGGCAACGAATAATGAATAATAACCGTCCATCCGTATGATTATTTTGACAATTGAGCTAGAAACTGCTAATCTAGTTTGCTTGGCCTAACCAATACTTGTATATAGTTTTGCCACATTTAATCTGAATGCAAAAAAATAAAAACTCCACCTTTACTCTTAGATGAAGCTGTAGTAAAACTTTCAGAGCGATAGCTCGCGTGCGCAAAAAATTTGGTCAAAATTGAGCAGTTTTTGTTGAATAACTTTGCACATATGGCTTATATTTAGACCAGGTTTGACACCTAATTGAATATTGTAAAGATCTATTAGTATACCATCTTTGAAAAAAATCCATGAAAGTTAAGCATGTTTTTCTATCAAATAAAGTTTCCGTACTTTCGGTGCGAATAAAAATGTAAAGGAAAAATTCAATCAAACTTGAGGATTTTATATCTCATGTATTTCTAAATGGATTGACTTGAAATTTGGTATGTGAAGTAAGAGTCTAGTAGAGTACATCCGTGTCGTTATAGTTTGGATAACCACAGTCCGAGCTATAGAAAGTGGAAAATTGCAAAATTATCGCTCCTGTTAATAACACATAATGTGTTCTGCAGGTTGTTTTGGCCGCACGACACACTACCGTGTGTATTCATATCATAATGTTTTTTAATCTTATGAAACCATTTGAACCATAATAATGATGCTATTTGAACGTCACCAAACCATTCCACGATATATTTCATTAAGAAATACGAGGGCAAAAAATGCTTCATTCAAACAGTTTTAGAAGTGCCCAGTTACTTTACTGACGTCTTTACAAAATTGAATAAATTAAAAGGTAGATACTTAATTGCTCACCAGCTTCTTTGAGTGTAGTATTCACAAATAAAATTATAACTAACAGATATAAGCCACTAAACCTCAATGACGAGAAATTTGAAAGTATTACAGGAAAATGAATCAAAAACGAATATGGGGGAATGTGAAACAAACACAAGTGTAAAACAAAGAATAAAATTTTGATCTATTCAAAACAGGTGTTGTTTCTTCATCTCTACACTTACTATGGTTTGATCTTTGCATCCAGTCTTGGCTGTCCAACTTTTTGAATTCTTAAACTACTTAAGGCTGTCGGCACGAATGGGAGTCATTTATTCTCAAGGCGAAGATATTAAATTTGTGCTTTTGAGCAAACCATAATCATTGTGCGGTATCCCATAACCCTAGGTTAACCTACATCAGAGGTCACTCTCATATTACGTTTTAGGGGAGATAAACTTTTTGCTTATACTAAGCTGTGCAAACTTCTGCATCTACATCCACTTGTGCATAAATACGAACACGTGGAACACGAACGCTGGATCAGTAGAACCATAGTCCGGCATTCTAAAACACTAGACCACGTTCGGTCCCATAAGTTTCTAATTGATTTGACTAGAACCGATTTGCTGTGAATTACCAATTGAAAAAACAAAACAAAAAACATCTGTATTGGTTTCGGTGACTCGGGACGAAGAAATAATGTACGCTATTGACAGTGGAAAGGTGATGCCAATGTTTTGAAAAGATAAAGGTCATTACAACAACTGCAACTGGGGTAGTTAAGAGCCGAGTGCTAATCCTTGGGCAGCACCCAGTGTTCTTCTAAGTAAAAGTGGATTTATTAGCTTTTGTCTAGAATACGTCATATCAACAAACTTACTCATCATCTTCCAAGGAATAAGTCCTGAAGTTAACCATTGGTTTTCTTACTTAGACCTGATAATCGAAATGAGATGGTAGAAGTAGCAATTCTGTAGTAAGAGTTATGTTTTTGCTCCTAGGACATAGAAAAGTTAGTTACTTACATTATAAGTTCATAGTTTACCCCAAAGACGATACGACATTGCATGCAAAGAATTGTAAACACTGAGTGAATTGCTGGTCATTTCGACTAGTCACCCAAGTATGTCAGCGGTAAGTTTACGGATTTATAATGCTAAAACCTGGTAATCGATTCCCCACGGTGGACATAGCACAAATAGCCTATTGTGTAGCCTTCGCCCTTTGAACTGTGGGAGTTATAATGTGATACTCCCACTATTCGTTAGTAAAGGGTAGCTCAAAAGTTGGCGGTAGGTGATGTTGACTAGCTGTCTTCTCTCTGGTCTATCACTTTAAAATTAGGGACACCTAGCGCAGATAGCCTTCAAGTATCTTTGCGCGATACTCAACAAACAAACAAACATTTAGACTAAAGAGTGTATAGAAAGAAGTTTTTACTCCGGAATGATATCCAACATAGAGATGTATAACGAATTTTTGAAAATCAAGAAAAAAATAAATAAGCGCAATGATTACAGAAACTTCAGGATTGTGAATTTACCTAAATGTCTTATCTTGTACGAAATGGAAATTATGATTCATTGCAAAGGAAGTATTGCAGTCAAAAGAACTATATAGTCTGTAAGTGTAAAAGTTTTATGATACCCTATGAATTTGAATAGTATAAGTAAGACCCAGAAAAACTGCAGAATGTTAAATGTTATTTTGGACTTGGCAGTAAATAAGAAACAGGTTACCGTGTGGGTAGCGAGTAGTTTCTTATAGTCCATAGACTAATGTTTGCTGGTCTAAACGGTAGCGAGTAGTTTTTTACAGTCCATAGACCAATGTTCGCTGGTCTCAGTGGGATTCGATTAAATTCGGTATCACTGAGATCATATTCAATTAAAGGTACTTTGCTGTCTTTGTAATCTTCCGTCAGTTGGACAGGAGAGGGTAGTGAAAGATTATTTTTAAATATGTTTTTATGATTTATGTTTCAGGTTTGAGCTTTCTTACTTAGGTTGAAGTGCTTCCTGGTAAAAATCTTTATAAGCAAAATGCCGAGGGGGAAAACCTTTTTCTTGGAGCCAGATTGTATGTTATCCTTGTTTTTAGTGATGGACTAGATGAAGAAAACTTAAGACACATGGTATATCAAATTAAAAATGCGAACTCTTAATGCAAAACCCAGTATGCTATTATGGATATATATATATATATAATGATGAGAAGATAATATTTTTCGGTATCTGTAAAAGTGACTAATCTAGTTTAATGTTATTCAGAATAACATGAAAATTAAAACTACCTCTGATGTAGTGTTTTGACATTTTCATTGAAGTTCTAAGCTAAAAACGTTCTATTTACGCATTGTTGTAGAATTTTCAAACTATTTGTAGCGTTACTGTTTAAAGGCTGAAAACCGCCGAAGCACTGAAAAACCAACAGGTCTGAAAATTGTTATAAAAATACAAGTTAACTGCAGATTTTTTCCTCTTAATGTGGGGCCTGGCATGGCCTGGTGGTTATGGTGCTCGACTCGCAGGTTCGAATCTCTGTCGCCGAACATGCTCACCCTTTCAGCCGTGAAGGCGTTATAACGTGACGGCCAATCCCACTATTCGTTGGTAAAAGGGTAGATCAAGAGTTGACAGCTAGTGCAGATAGTTTTGTATTTATATTTCAAACTGTTAATTAAATGGATTTTGTGTTGTAGTTACATAGAAAAATATATCTGAGCTCCACGATTGTGCAAATGTATTTGACATAGATGTCCTTTAGCTTATAATTTAGCTCATAATTGGGGTTATTTGTTTCCAATATTTTAAATTAAAGTATGTGTCAAGCCTATAACTCCGTTAAAGTTCCCGGTATACTCAAACTGCACAACATGACATATATACTGTGAGGCTTCTCATCAGTGTTGAGATATTATATTGCAGCTATAGCCAAAACAACCACGTCTGTGTCTACAGTGCGTATGCGAACCCTCTAGCAACTATTCATGAAGAATTATCCTAGCATCTGCTTCCTCATTATTGAATAGATTCCTCCAAAACACCTTGTAAATGCCACACCATCATATCGCTGGGACTCTATAGTACCTTCCTTTCAATGGTTTCTGATGCATTGTGCTGTGATAGAAAAAAAGAAGGTCTGTTCTGTTTTCACAGACGCACAAGAAGGTTTGTCAATGCCCTAGAACAGACGCTATTTTTAAAACACGTCTTACGCTTTTTTGTCCCTTTCCCTCTGGTCTCCCTTATAGATTGTTTGAGAGTACTGAGGATTTAGAGATCCTAAAAAACATCAAGCCTGAGGACTAACTTTAAATGGGAGAGGATATAAGGCAAGAATATACATTGGGCGTAATCCCAAAATGCTTTGCTTGCTCCTGGTCACACGATGTGTAGATGGGTATCTCTGCTGGTCCATCCAGCACACGTAGACTGTATGTTGTGTACTTTGAACATAAAAAAAATTCCAGAGACAAACTGTGTTGAATGGATTACTTTATTTTTTGTACTTTATAACAACGTTTCGACCATTTGTGTGATCATCATCATGTAAAATGTCGTCTAATTTATACTATAATTCATTGTATAAGAATGCGCGCGGGTGCATAATCTATGACCAATCAGGTTGATTTCTCTTTCTAACTTGTCATTAGCCTGATACTGGGTATAAATTTATATTTACTTTTTATAAAAAATTTAAATTTAAATCATAATTAGAGGAAAAGTTCTTTTGAATGTAGCCCTATCTTTTTTTCGCTTATATATATATATATATATATTAGTTTATTTCCTCACTGATACAATGATGCCGTTATAATGTTATAACTAAATTATAATATTATAATTAAATGAAAATGTTAATATAGATTAATGTCGATCTAGCTTATTTTCCAAACAAGCTCTATGAAGACTTCTTTTGTGGACACGTTTAATGAACTCATCGAGTCTGTTATATCTTTGAATTACTTTTTGTGTGACTGAGGACATAAATGATGGTTAATTGGCACTAAAATATCTGGATATATATTTTTTATTTGTTAAAACAAAACTGAAAGATCTGACTGGTGGTTAATTGGCAATGAAATGTATGGTAGGCCCGGCATGACCAGGTGGTTAGGGCGCTCGACTCTCAATCTGAGTGTCGTGGGTTCGAATCCCCGTTACTCCGAACATGCCCGCCCTTTACGCCGTGGGGTGTTATAATATGACGGTCAATCCCACTTTTCGTTGGTAAAATAGTAGCCCAAGAGTTGGCGGTGGGTGGTGACGACTAACTGCCTTCCCTCTAGTCTGTCACTGCTAAATTAGGGACGACTTGCGCAGATAGTCCTCGTGAAGCTTTGCGCGAAATTCAAAAAGGAACAACAAACAAACATGTATGGGCAACTTTTATTAATGATTAATAAGTAAAACAAAACAGGAAGGTCTGATTCAGTAGTGCTCAGTAAACAATTAAACGTTACATAACGTTTATCTACTCCCACTTTTCAGTTAAATAAGAACTAAATAATAAATTTAGTTACCTATTGTATTGCTTAATGTCTAACGCTAGAGTTACCGATGGGACCACTAAATCGGCTTTTTAAACAAATTTTTTAAACTATTTGTTTCTAATTTAAAATTTAAAAGTCTTACCCAACTTCTTTTTTCCTTTCTTTTTCTTGGTTACATTTCGTGAATTTTCCTTTGCACTTCTTCAGATCTCTGAAACAGATCATAATCCGTTAATGTATGTGCTAAATTCAGCTAAGATGTTACTTTCTGCACACTTATTTACTGTTTCATGAGCCAGATGTATGGTATTCTGCTTTACCTAGTGTATAGAGGACTGACTACCTTACGTCTGTCGCATGATGCAGAGATATTTCCACACTCCAGTGGCCGTTTTCTGGTTGGTCAGATATAGAAAGAATGTGTATAATGGGTGTAGTTTTGGTGTTTTCCCCCTGAATCGCTTCAGTCTTCGAGGAGAAAGATTTTTTTCTGATTTTGTTGGAGCTAGAACTCGATGTAAAGTTTTGTTGCTGTTTGTTTGTTTTGCTAGTGCCTGCTAATCGTATATTGCTTTATTCCATTTCACTAAAGCCACCCAAGCTGTAGTTTATTAAATATGGTTATGCTTCATTTGTTCTCTATTTAAAGTCCTCCAGTGGTTCAGCGGAAAATTTACGGACTTACAACGCTATAATCCGAGGCTCGAATCCCCACAGTGGACACAGCAAATAGTCCAACGTGGCTTTGCACTGAAATAAATAAACTGTATTTAAATACAGTTTACCTTTTTTTTACTTGTTTTTAATTCTTTTTTTATTTACAGTAGTCCTACTGCTCGTCGATCAATCGCCATTTGTTAACCTATCTCTTAACCTCTTTCGTTTCATCTTTATCAAATCATTACACTCGTCGTAGCCCGGCATGGCCAGGTAGTTAGGGCGCTTGACTCGCAATCTGAGAGTCGCGAGTATTAGGAATGACTATGTCTGTACCTTAAGGTTCTCCAGTGTGGCCCTGTGTTGCATAAGGAGCCATTCAGGGTGGGGTTTTCAGATCTGGAATATCATACTTTCGTAATGTACTATGGCTGAATTTCAGACTACCACCAGTAAGCGACTCCTATTTAGTCTTATATTACAGGAAAAAATTAATTTATTTTACTTTTTATATACTTTTTTTCATTCAAACCCTTGTACAAAAATATCATTCTTGTTTAATGCATAATGATTGAAACTTAAGTAGGGTTCGATATATATGTAACCTTGCTAGCTATAATAATACAGAAGGTTTTAATGCTACACAAAGTATTGAAACAAAAAGTCAAAACTATAAAAACTGAGTTACTTAAAATTTGAACAGTTTTATCTCTACTTTGACTCAGTCTAATATAATTGGAGTGATTTGCCAAAGTAAGGATAAAATGTTTTAAATTTTAAGTAACTCACTTTTTGTAGTTTTGACTTTTCTTGTTTCAGTACTTTTGTAGTATTAAAACTTTCTACATTATTGTATTTAGCTAGGTTATGTATGTATAGATCCATACTTGCCTTTATAAAATTGTATTATTTTTATTAGACATGTTTGTTTCCTTTTAATTAACCATATTTTTGTGCGGCAGCAACACCAAGCTCGCGTATACCCGATTCGATTTTATTACTCATCAGGATTTCTACCAACCTACCCTCAAATCTAATTATATGCCCAAAATAGCCCAACGTCCGTTATATATATATACATATTAGTATCCTTTTCTGGATAAGAAAGAATGATTGGGACCCCAGACGTAAGTGAAAGAATAAGGTTCGCCATTTTTCCTGTATGCTTGTCTGGAATAGTTACTTACTTACTTACTTAGATGAAAATTCATTGAAATAGTGAAATTTTGATTCACTCCATAAACACGTTTATAGCAATTTAGGTGGCTTTATAAGTACAATGAGCTTTAGTTTTGCTCAGCCAATACTGTGAAATAGTCATTGTTAATATTCTGAAATTTCAAAGGTGGTTTTAAACGGGCGATTTTTATGGCCGCCATTTTGTTTCATCACGATCCCTATTACTAAGTGTAACAACACTTTATCATATCTTTTGTCAGATGTATTCAGGTAACTTTTTCTAAATTTTTGTGCAGGTGTTCTGCATGTAGCACGACGTTCTTGTTAATCGAATGGCGAAAGATCGTTAAGATGATCTAAACCTTTTACTCAGGTAAAGATTTCATGTTTATAACAGCTAGAAACTCACATTACTCTGGACCTGTGTCTGAACCCCCCCTTTTCGGGAGGAATGAGTGCATCTCAGTCAGTGGCACTGATGGCTGTACAAGTTGGTATGAATTAAAAACTTTTCTCCCCTACAAATAATATTTCGTTTTGGAATAGTAGTTGATGAATGCAGTTGTAGAATCTTACATAACGGACTTTAAAGTTTTGGTATGAATTTGGGCGTTAATATCAGTAAGTCAGAATATTTCTTTTTTTTTGGTGTCTGTGGACATTTCAAAAAATTATCTCAACTTCAGAAGCTGTTTGTTTGTTTGTTTGGAATTAAGCACAAAGCTGCACAATGGGCTATCTGTACTCTGCCCACTACGGGTATCGAAACCCGGTTTCTAGCGTAGTAAGTCCGCAGACATACCGCTGTGCCACTGGGGGGGCACCTCAGAAGCTAATATAAGTCAACCTGTGAATAAAAACGATGGCAGTTTGGTAAATAGATACAATATATGATTATTATGAATACAGATGTTGTTCATTTGTTCACTTGTGTGTGTTTCTTTCCTTTGCTGTTTTCGAAATCATTCCCAACTTAAATTTCTTGGATCTTCGTTTTGCGAATACTTTCAAACTGTCGGACATCATTATATCTAAACACCATAACTGTAACTTTTTCCGGAAAAATTTTGTTCTTTCATACTTAGAGACAAAAACTTTTTGAGAACCTTCTTTTTTTTTAGTATTTTTGAAGGGCAGAAATAAGGTAGTAAATATTTAATACTAAAGTACATTAGCATTTTGAAAGAAGATTGATTAAAATGAATTATACATTTGCTTGTTTTTTGTTTTTTCCAGTGATTAAATATTATTCCAGATACCCCTATACAATTATAATATTAAGAAAATTATTTTAAATATATGCATTGGGATCAGAATTAATAAGTTGTATAAACTAACTGATAGTTCAGGTTGACAAGGAAAATCACTAACTTAAGCCACAATAGATTTGGCGTTAAATATTCCATAAACTACATCTTCCAAGAGTTTTGAGGTGTAAGACGTTTCGGCCTGTACCAGAATCACGATACATTTCTGATGTTGAATATCCTATATACCCTATATTTTGAAGTTTTGAAGTGCTCCACGTTTTGCCCTCGCCCTCTATGATGCGTTCTTCATCAAGAAACATCGTTCACTATAATTCCAACTATGTGCAGTGCATAGAATACTCAAAGTCATTGCAATTTCCTCTGTCAAGAATATCTAAAAAAATATCCTGAAACAGTTTTAAATTACTTTCAAGAGTATATAAAATACTATAAATAGATTTTGATTCACATAATTTAAACTATCTTCCATTTTAACACGAATAATTAATTTTAAACTGTTTAGTAATTACGTCGTCGACTGTAATGAATACTATAGCATTAACAAAGCAAGACAGTCGAAATGGTGTATTTAAGTGTTTTACACTCACAAAAGAGAAAACTTTCATTCTATAGGTATTTGAAGAACTTGTATCATTCCGCCACAGTTTAATTCTTCGTATTGTTAGCCGACACTAGGCAGCTGGTACATAATTGAATAAAGTTGTTTAAACATTTGTTCAACAACAAGTAAAAGCTTGGAATGGTGTATTCTTTCATTAGGGGTGTGTCTGTGAGCCAGACTAGTTTTGGAGAATTCCATTCCTCATCAGTGACCCTGGACACTACCACCCATGAATCT
>NW_013668790.1:16698-20687 GCF_000517525.1 Limulus polyphemus
AAGCCTTTATAGTAGTGAGGTATCGAAAATCGAAATGGTGTATTTAAGTGTTTTACACTCACAAAAAAGAAACCTATCTGTTTTATGTTGTGTATTTATCCAACTTGTACTGTAATCTTGGTCCTTATACATTATGCTTTTTTATTTAAAAATTATTTATAACTTATATGTAAATTGATGATCGGGTGTTTGTTTGATTTCATTCATTTGAGCTACGCCTACTTGTTTTCAATTTGTACAGTTAGTCAAGATTCGTTTTGAGCTTCAGCTTAATTTACTCTTTTAATTATTTCATTAATATGACTTGTAAACTTTGGTTTAACTATATTATGATTTTTTGTTTGTTTTATACTCAGTTTCTATAGTACTGTTCAAGTTTCATCTGTTTTAGATTTCAGTTCTATGCAATAATTTTTAGTTGATGCATATTGGGTTTTCATTTTTTTAGTTGCTTTGTTTGTTTGTTGTTAAGTGCAAAGTTATGCTATGGATCATCTGTACTCTGGCCACTGTACGTATCGAACCCCTATTTTTAGTGTTATAAGTTCTCAGACTTAAATGAGTCACTAAGAGGGCTTTTGAGTTGCAAAATAATGATTATTATCTTCTTATTTCGAGTTTCTATTTCATTTTAGTTTTTCTCTGACTGGTTGTTGGTATTTTATGTGTTACTCTTTTTGATGTTTTTGTGTAGGTGTTGTGATGTCGTTCGAATTATCTGAGTAAAATGATTGTGGTTTGCAATTAAGTCTCTAATTCTGTTTGTTTGGAATTAAGCACAAAGCTACACAATGGGCTATCTGTGCTCTGCCCACCACGAATATCGAAACCCAGTTTCTAACGTTGTAAGTCCGCAGACATACAGCTGTGCCACTGGAGGGCCTCTAATTCTGTCATTAATGTTAAGTTTAATGTTTGGGGCAATGACGCCAATGAGTTTTAAGCTATATGAGAAATAAAGAGACTGGATACATGTGATCTTAAGTGAAACAATGTTTATTAGAAAAAAACAGGGTGCATATTTGCATAGAAACTTACACAACCGCCGCTATGAAAACTGAATAGATCATCGGCTTTATTTCCTCGAGGTGAATATCTGAAGAACTATCTACATTAAAACCAAGCAAAACTCTGAAGTATTTTTACTTGCGGCATAACCAAGTGGTATGGATGACAAGAACACTATGGGGAAATTTATTTTATTGTAAAAACGTATATAATGGTTAGCTCTCTCAGTCTTATTCAGACATTTCCCTGAAATAGATTTGTTTGTTTGTGTTAAGAGCAAAACTACATGGGGCTATCTGCTGTATCCACAGCGGGGAATCGAACCCCGAATTTCAGCTTTGTAATTTCGTAGACTTATCGCTGTTCCATTATGGGACTTCTGGGATACAACTCTCACCAGTAAGAAAGTAGTGATATCTTTCATTTTGTGCACACGTACCTACCGAGTTATATTTATTTGTGAATGTTTACAAAGAGTTGTGTTTTCATTTCGCTGTTAGCTTGTGTCTAGTCCCTTCCTTCAATTCAATCATTTAGGAGACTAACGTTTAACTCTTCAAATATTATTCAAACTGTTTGCCCCTGAAGAAGAAAGGTCCACTTTTCGAAAGCGCTTGGGTTATAGGGTTTTGTATTTCATTTCTTACCTAGATGTTGTCAGTGTACCCGAAACTACCACACCATTATTCTACTAGCTAAGGTTTGACGAGTTGTAAAAATGTATTTTTATTTTGGGGTATCTTTTATCTAACGATTGTAATTTTAATTTACTTAAGCTTATTACTCTTTTCACTGCTGATGGTACACCTGAAAGAGCCGAAAGAATAAAATACGCAAGGACATCAGTAACGAGTTTTAAAAAACTTGTGTTTTTTTTTATTAGCAGTGTTACTGAAATAATTTTCTTTCAGGAGTTGCACATCATCACAAAATGTCAAAATCTGCAGATGATCGCATTTCAAGAACTACAAATTCTCCAAAACGTTAACAAGCATGGCTAAAGTAATTTCCATATCGCTTACATTCGATTGTTTTCAAATAAAATTTTCGATGTATATTTTTAGTCCATGCAAGAAAGGGGAAATTCAGATACTAAATGGCTTATGTATCTTTTCATTTTTATTGTTTTTTTTTTAATTCATATTTTCAGAGAGTGTAACTGTATATTGGTTGACAATACCTTGCAGAAAATGTGTTTATACTTTTTCCACCACATATTATCTTACTACATGCAAAAGTATTTGCCCAAGTGACGGGAAAAGTTGAAGTTAAAATATCAATTTAGATTATTTCATGGAGTTTAAAAAGATTAATTGCGTTGCACTCTTGGTTTCACTTATTTCGCCCACCATGAAAAGTAATTGTTGAACATTTCAGTCATGTTAAGAGCCGCTCAGCAATATTATTTGGTAAATCTACATTTTAATTCTTTAAGTTATGTTACATTTTGAAATGTGAATGATAGTGTGATTAATTACTAACAACTTAGTGTAGAATATATTGCTTGTGAAATAAAATTTGGCATCAACATTATGCATGCCTGTTCTCACATCATTTTAAAAGTGAATGTTGGTCCTTTACAAACACAGCGCGGGAAGCGGCCGCTGTAAACGGGAGACAGACGAACGTTCGGACAAACACCACCGTTCCCAATATATTTAATTAAGATAGTGTTTGTTTGTTAATTTTCCGTAGAAATTCTTTCCGATAAACTTCAGCGATACAAGTCCTTTCTTAAATAAAACTAGTTTATTCTTTCTCAACTCAACTTTGCAATACACTTAATTTCCACAATCAGTTTAACTTAAACACACGCTATAATTCACAAAGAGCTATTCACGCACTTTTCTTCCTACCGCATTTGACTCAATTGTCCGTTTATATCTTCAATCTCTCTGTCTGCTATCTATTATTTATTATGCCGTCACTTCATTTGTCAGCTTATATATATGAAAAAAAAAATAGAGGGCGCGTAGAGACTACTAGAGTTGTCACGAACAGACATGATCCTTCTAGAATATCATGACGTGTTACTAGCGTCGCGTGACTTCCGCTGTCGTGACACTGCCCCTTCCTTAGTATTGTTCGTCCCGAACAATCGCCACTTATATTAAACCAATAGACAATTAACAATAAATTAATTAAATGTACAGAATTTACAAACACAAAAATTAAAATTCAACAAAGTCTCTTAATTTTACGGGACGTATCTTCTTCCATACTGGTCTCCATCTCATTGGCTTCTGCTTTACGTGAGGTTCATCTGCTCCATCGGGAATTGTCCTATCATCGGTAACAGTCACATCAGTGGTAGTAACTTCATCAAGGGCTTCACTGTTTCCCTTCTTAAAACCAGGTACAGTTTCTTCTTCTTCAACAGTGGCTTTTTCAGGTGACACGTCTTCAGCAGCGTCATTTGTTTCATTGTTCACTTCGTTCCAACTGAAATGTCCTGGACTGTGATAATGCCAAAGCCTGTTCGCATGCACCACCTTTGGCTTACCTCGCCAACCACATTTTATCCCGAAAGTCACATCTGAGAGACGATCCACTATGTCATATGGGCCTTCCCATGGAGAAGACAAATTAGGAGACTTTCCTTTGGTCTTCCTGGGATTATACAACCACACCTTGTCTCCTGATACAAAGCTGACTTCAGTAGATCTCTTATCATAACATAACTTCATCGAATCAGCAGACGTTTTCAAGTTTGAACGTACTTGATGGCAACTCTTCATAAGGTGGGTGTCTTGTTCCCGACCAAACATCAACTTTGCTGGAGTGTATCCAGTGGTTTCATGCTCTGCTGTTCTATAGGCCATCAACAGTGGAGGGAGTAAGACATCCGAGTCATCTTGGTGGCTATTACAAAACTTTGCTAATTCCTGTCCCAGTGTCCAGTTGTACTTTTCTACCATCCAATCAGATTGTGGGTCAAATGGCGTTGTTCTGGTCTTTCGTATGCCAAACAACTTACAGCA
>NW_013668790.1:21623-23046 GCF_000517525.1 Limulus polyphemus
CTTTCTGGAACAAGTGGCATTTCTTAGGATGGAGTTTGCTACTTTCAAACGCTTGAATACTTCCTCTAGCCGGGACATTTCCTTATCAAACGTTGTTGCAAATACAATGACATCATCCAGGTACACTAGGCTATCCTCCATTGTAGACCTTCCAATACTCGTTCCATCAGCCTCTCAAATGTTGCCGGAGCATTGCTAAGCCCAAATGGCATCACACGGTATTGCCAGAGACCTTGGCCATAACTAAATGCAGTCTTAGGTTTATCTGCTTCAACCATTTTCACTTGATGGAAACCTGACTTAAAGTCCAGTGTTGAAAACCACCAGGCTCCACTTAGGGCATCAAGAGTATCATCAATTCTTAGCAGTGGGTATGAGTCTTTTTCGGTTATACTGTTAAGAGCCCTGAAGTCCACACAGCAATGTTGAGTTCCATCCTTCTTCTGGACTAACACGACAGGAGCTGACCAGGGACTATCTGATTTCTCGACTATCCCTTCATTAATTAGGTCGTCCATGATCTTCTCCATCTCTTGTCACTTTGCCGGAGCTATTCTCCTCGGAGGGATCTTTACTGGACGGTGATTGCCAGTGTTTATTCTGTGCTCTACAAGGTCCGTGCAGCCGAAGTCATGATCTCCTTTCGAAAAGACGTCTGCATAATTCGTCAAAGTTCCCTCACATGGAGAACCTGTGATGATGACAAATGGACTATGCTCTTCTTATAGAGGTCAGTTAAATGTTCTGGGATAAGACGTCCTTTCTTTATGGTCGTATTTCTTGCTTTAACATTGACTGGCTCTACCTCCTGGCACACACCCAACAATGCCCCTTCCTTAAGTGTCTTCTGACATTTAGAGAAATTGGCCACTGTTATGGGTACTACTTGAGACCGGCCACAAGTGACCTTCCAATCTTCACATCCGCTGGCCTCAATGGGTCTTCCACTGCTTCCACAGGCATCGGGCTTCCTTGGAGATGTTCTTTTATTCTACCCCAAATTATCTTCTCTGACATAGAGGTATTGTAGTTGACTTAAGTGCTGTTTTATGCAAATCAACAGATGCAGCAACACTTACTGGAATTTGGCCTTTGTTGTTCCCAATCGTCATTTTATCGAACTTAACTACACACTTCCTCGGTAGTAAGTAGTCCAACCCTAATATGCATTGATCTTCAATGTCAGCCAAGTATACTTTGTGTTTGTCCTTCATGCCCATGAGTTCAATAGTTACCCACACTGGTCCCCACAACCTTGCATAATGTCTTGTCACACCACAGAGCTTCTATATGGCTTCTGGTACTCTTTTGTGATCCAGCACCTTGATGCTCACAAGGGTTTGCTGAGATGACAAAGTTACAATTTTGGCCATCCAGCTTTCCTGTCATGTAGGATTCAACTTCAAGAGCTCTGGCCATTGCA
>NW_013668790.1:23794-25173 GCF_000517525.1 Limulus polyphemus
CAGTAGGTTGAGGACATTGGGTGGTGCAGTTGGGTAGGCCTTATGTGCCATACTTTCCAAATCCTGTGCCAGCTTTTGCAGGCTTTCTCCTTTATCATGGACTCTTGTCCTAAACCTAGCCCTGTAGACTTTGGACTGATTTTGAGTTCCATACCCAAGTTCTAGAGCAGCTACCAGTGTTTTGTAGTTGTGTTTGTCGTCTGCTGACAGCTGTCCAAGTATTTCCAGTGGTTGTCCCTTCAAGCTCGTTGCCAGATACACTGCTTTCTGCTCCTCTGTCCATCCAGTTATTTCTGCCAGTAGCTCAAGTTGTGCTCTATATGTTTCCCACGGTGCCTTTCCATCGAATTCCTGTGGCTTCCTTCGTACTAGATCACCCCTATTGCTGACACTCGTGTCTGGAATGTGATTTCTGACAGGACTGACGATGTCTGCATTAGGGTTTAGCTGCGGGGTCTGGAAGGGGCTTGCCATTGTCTGGGGCTAATTAAGTCGATGGCTAATATATCCTCCTTGTGTGAAAGATGGTAAATCATTATTTAATGTATTTAATTTGCATTGAAATGTACTAATGTTTTCTATTGGAGTACTCAATTGTTGGAGACTTTCTCCTCCAACCACTGCTGTAGTCTTATTTCTTGTTTATTTTCTCGTTCTTTTTGTTTCTTTTCTTTTTCATCCAACAACTGTTGTAATCTCTCTTGTTTATTTTGCTGTTCGGGCTGTCACTGTTGCAGGTTTTCTTGCCACTGCTGTAATCTCTCTTCTTGTTTCTTTTCTCATTCTTCTTGTTTCTTTTCTTTTTCCTCCAACAACTGTTGTAATCTCTGTTGTTTATTTTGCTGTTCGAGCTGCCACTGTTGCAGGTTTTCTTGCCACTGCTGTAATCTCTCTTCTTGTTTCTTTTGCCATTCTTCTTGTTTCTTTTCTCGTTCTTCTTGTTTCTTTTCTTTTTCCTCCAACAACTGCTGTAATCTCTCTTCTTGTTTCTTTTGTTGTTCTTCTTGTGTCTTTTCTTTTTCCTCCAACAACTGCTGTAATCTCTCTTCTTGTTTCTTTTCTTTTTCCTCCAACATCTGCTGTAATATCTCTTCTTGTTTCTTTTCTCGTTCTTCTTGTTTCTTTTGCTGTTCTTGTATTGCTGCCATCAAATCTGCGACGCTGTAGTTTGATTTGCCACCTCTCGTTTCCATCTTCTTCTTCTTCTTTTTTTATTTTCTTTCCCGCTTCTGACAACAATTTGTTACGTCTCTGTGTTCGTTTGTTAATTTTCCGTAGAAATTCTTTCCGATAAACTTCAGAGGTACAAGTCCTTTCTTAAATAAAACTAGTTTATTCTTTCTCAACTCAACCTTGCAATACACTTAATTTCCACAGTC
>NW_013668790.1:25183-32139 GCF_000517525.1 Limulus polyphemus
TCTCTCTGTCTGCTATTATTTATTATGCCGTCACTTCATTTGCCAGCTTATATATATAAAAAATAGAAGTCGCGTAGAGAATACTAGAGTTGCCACAACAGACATGATCTTTCTAGAATATCATGACGTGTTACTAGCGTCACGTGACTTCCGCTGTCGTAACAATAGTATTGTTTACTTTTTTTTTCTATAAACTGAGTCATTTTCTACTGTAATAATTTGTCTGTAACTTAAGAAACTAATGATAATGATACTGTTTCCGATTTATAGATTAATATGAAAATTGCGTCAGAAATAGTGTGTGAAAGCTTATAATGAATTATTTTTCTCAGGATTATTAAACAAAGAAATCAGTGTGAGATTTTTAGTATCTGGACAGCTCTGTGCTGCAATAAGAAGGGGTGAAAAATTAGAGAAATTTGGCTGTATGGTCTGATCAACTGTGGACTTGCATGACATAACAAAAAATAGTTTTAAATTTGTTTCGGGTATTCACGCAAAGTTGCAAGAGGGTTACCTACGCTAGCCGTTCTTAATTTTGGACTGATAGACTAGTGGGAAGAGAAAAAAAAGAAATTACGGTAAGCATATCTTGGCTAAAGTTAGAACTAGGATAAAAATTATCTATATGAATTAACAAGCTCTGTAAACTCAAATTTAAAAGACTTTATTTGTGTTGTTGTTATGTATCAGCTGCTTTCAACCCTGTGACTCCAAGTGTCTCAGCGGCAAATCTGCAGGCTTACAACACTGAGAATCTGGTTTCGATACCTGTGATGGCACAGTAGCTCTTCGTGTAGCTTTGCGCTTAACAACAACCAAGCCAAACCAAATACGCCGTTTGCATAATATAATCTGTAAAACACACTCTAACTTTGTGACGTAACCAGCTCTTAGAAGGGTGTGTGTGTTTGTGTGAAAAATTCTTAAAGCATCTTAAGATAAGTGATATGATCATGAATGAGAGAAAGAAAATGTATTAAGCGAGAAATAAACCAGAAAAGTTTAAACTCTGATAATTCGGGCCTTCAGAAATATATTTAATTCTGTAGCTTTTACAGCTTTGGGAGGTTAAAGATATAAAAAATACGACGTTTAATCATATAAAAATGTGTAGCAAAACAGAGAAAGAAATATTTTTGTTCCATAAAGATTGATTTATTGTTCTGGTTTGTGCCAAGTTTAAATTTATTCACCCTTTTGATAATCCAACTCCATCTTTTCTCTCCCCCTTGGGGACTTTCTAATGGCGGTGGCTAATGCCAGTTTGGACCAACGAACATTCACACGAACACATACATGTGGTCAGCCTGAGGCATTGGATCTGGGTGAAAGGGATGTAACATCTCCCCTATGGTCCAGTGGCAATCGAAGATAAGGTGTGGGTTGTCGGAACAGGTGGTGGTGATGTTCCTTACATTCATAGCTGAGGTTCACGTGCACACATACTGCTTGGCGTCTGTACGCATCGGCGAAAGGCTTCTCGTGGATGCTTTATGTGGACAAGTTTTAGATGGTTTTGATTTGATTGTCTTGGAACCATTGAAGCATCGTTAAATCATAAACAGGAACAAATAAACGGAGTAATGAAAAATGCCTTTATATGTATATAGAATAATTGTATTTCTTATCGAAATCAGTATTAACTAACAGACTGGCGAAATTTCATTCTTACAACATTATTGATAAAATACATTTTATGAACTGTTAAAACTAAGTCCAATAACAACAAGGACAAACATCGTAAAACTCTCTAATAAACCTACAGTAAAAACTGGAATATTTGTAAATAAGCAGAAAAAGTTACCCAAAGTCTGTTTTAAACTGTTTGATAAAATGTAATCAAAAAGTAAAAAAATAAAATCGTGTATATTACCACTTTTCTACGCATGCGCAAAGTAACCAGTGTGTGTGTTGAATACGATTACTGATTATTATTGATCGAAGTAAAAAATGAACTTACACAAGTAGTACATTTATAAAATAAACATTCCACTGCACATACTTGCTGTCTAGTACGTCTCGCGATACAAGTGGTAATAAAACACACTGAAATAAGTAAACTACATCATTATAGACAATTACAAACGTTTATACAGATAGTTACTGAACAATGAAAGTTCATCAAGGGAAGGAAACGATTTGCGTCATGTAGTTATGTATAAGTATTATATATTGCTACGTCTCCGTTCGTTAGTTAATTTTCCGTAAATTCGTTCCGACGAAACTTTATCGACACAAGTCCTTTCTTAAATAAAACTGGTTTATTCTTTCTGAATATAACTTTGCGATACACTTTGCGCTATAACAAACGTCTCACGTGCTCGACTTCAACAATACTCAATTCAATTACACACTCTCTGACTACAGTTCAATTACTCGTTACCTCTCCGTCGCTTCGTTGCCGGTCTTATATATACAAGACTACACTATATCTAAAAAGATCACGAGATTTAAGGAAAAGACGTGAAAGTTCGAGAATGACGTGGCGTGATACTAGTCACGTGACCTCGATGTCGTAACAATATGTTTTAGTTTATACAGTTTGTAGGTCTATTAAATTCATAGCTGTGTATGTAGTATTTGACCTACAATGAGGGCACACAACACACAAATTAGCAAGGACCAGCCGCAGCGTCATAGCTTGGCTTAAAAGTAACCCAGAAGTAGAAATTCTTAAATTTTAGGCAGTATTGATGGGACATAATATCGTTAATTTACAAAAATATTCTAAAAATCTTCAGAGAAACACTTTACCGGTCAAATTATTGGTAGAGAAAATGCCCAACCGGTGTCTACACCTTTGCTACAAAATCAGCAATGTGATAGTTTTCTTGACAGAAAATTCGAAGAATCTTTGATAACTCAATCTAAATGCTGCAAGAGATGGAAGTAATTTTTGGTTTTTGTACAACATTTAAATAGTTGTTATGTATAACATATTATGTAAATGCCATTGCTGGGCTTTTCTATAAAGTCTCCACAATTTCTAGTTTTGATATTTATAACGTATTCTTTTAATAAGCTTTTTAATTTTCTATAAATTAGGTATATATTTGTAAGCATATCTTAACGGAATGCTATTACACAATCGTCGTTTCTAAGTCAGAATGATGTTTTTTTAGCATAACACAGTTGGAGAATGCATACAGATATATCAAATGTTAACTTATATCTATCTATCTATATGCATACATATGTTCTAGTTTTGAATATATAATTAATAAAATACTCACGTATTTATGTCTGTAGTACTTAGGTTTGGTTTTAGAGTAGTATTCTATTTAATGTACAATTCTATAAAGGTACATTATGTACATTTTGGAACACCTTAACAGGACATTTGCTCCTAAAATACTGTTATAATCCTGTAATTTCTCTCTTTGAGCTGTGCGTGGCCCAATGGTTAACGTGCTGGCCTATGAATTCGAGGGTTCAAGATTCGCATCCTGTTGCCTCAAAATTGCGCTTTTAAAATAGTGGCCTCGAAATTGTGATGTTTCTATTAACACTTGCCACACGAGACAGCCCAGCATCGTTTACTACTGAGCCTAGGATGGTCAACAGGGAGATCTTTCCAGAAACCGGTGATTTAGGGTTATTTCGATAGATCTCGAGAAAATGAAGTTCGGCACAACTTCTAAAACGAAAAAAAAACAAAAAAAAAACAACTATATATATTAATGAAAATATGACATGATGAAATCTATATGGATTATATTATGGTGGTACCATAGTGAGCACTATACCATTCTTCATATAATTACTCTTCATTGCAGAAAATGACATTTTAAATTTGAGAAGCCCCCAGTGGGACAGCGATATGTCTGCAGACTTACAACGCTAGAATCCGGGTTTCGATACCCGTTATGGGCAGAGCACAGATAGCCCATTGTGTAGCTTTGTGCTTAATTACAAACAAACAAATTTGAGAATCGCTAGAGAAATCATCTTATAATGCATCGTACATCTGCTTCAACATCTGCATCTTTGGGCTTTACTGTGCCTTTAGATTTACACAATACTGAAACTAATGATTTATTACATACGATTCCAATCCCCCCTTTATGAAGATAACGATACTATTGTGTCCGTTTTTGTATGTTTAGCTGTCGATGCAGTAAATCAGTTGACGAATCTCCGATTCAGCTGGTATGTCAAATTGATTAGGACCAACGGTTTAGCTTAATCGCTACACTTAAACAATCACATTTACAACCGCATGTAGAAAGCACATTTCAAACATGTCTCATGCTACATCGTCTTACTTCACATTTACAAGTTAACTTTTCATTATTGGCTCTCATGGTCTCGGGTCTTTGAAAATAGTGCTAAACGTCTTCTTTTTGTCTAATCAAAACAAATTAAACATTTCCGGAATGACTAATATTATTGATCAACATCAAGATGCCGGGATGGCTCATGTGGCAGGTGTTAAAATATTTATATTGTTGTTCTGCATGGCTCATTTTTATTGTAGTCATTCTTTTCGTTAGTTTTATGCTGTGATAATATATTTTTGTGCTATTGTTTTCTCTCAGTCACTGTAATTTCAACATAAAACAGTTTCTGGTTTTGTATGGACAGGATTCCTCACAGTACATGTCTGTAACTTGTTGGCGATAAATTTAAATGTAAGTTTTTCGAAATATACTGTTCACTTACACAGAGGAGGGGTTAATTATGTAATTATAATGAAACAATTTATATTTTGATACATTAGTTCTATATCCAAAATCAGGCGGGAGCTTTTGTTATGTTTTTGTTTTTTTAATTAAGTAAATGAGAATTTTATCAATTTGAAGAATCAAGTTTGGCAAAGCATAAGTTATTCTTTTTTTTTTCAAATTTACATTTACAGCTCTGGATGTCGGAGCTGGCGAGCCGATTTGGAATCCGTACAACATCAAAATATTATCGTGCTTAAGCTGTGGGTGCGTTATAATAGTGACAGTCAATACCTTAGTGTGGATAGTGGGTGATAGGATGCTGCTAACTGACGGCCTCTCTTCTCGTCAATAGTTCGAAATTAGAGACGATGGCAGATAGCCTTAGTAGCGAAATAGAAATGCATTCCTTAAGTAATAGTTTTCTTATATATATGTTTTGCGCAAGAGCGATAGAACTGGGATTTATGACAAAAATCGATTATTACTATTTCTAATATGAAATAATTATTTGTTTATAACATTCTTTTTCTACTTAGTGAAGAGTATTGTAACTTTTCTGGAAATTTAAGTTTGTTTGTTTGTTTGTAATTGTGCACAAAGCTACACAATGGGCTATCTGTGCTCTGCCCACCACGAATATCGAAATCCGGATTCTAGCGTTGTAAGTCCGCAGACATACCGCTGTGCTACTGAGGGATGAAAATTTAATTTGTTTTTCAAATGTATTTTTTTAACATCCCTTGTGACTCCCCCCTCCCCTAGTAAGCTGTCATTAGTGATCTATATTTAACATTGTTACGTTACTTAAAACATTTTTTTATGCTCAATCAGTACCGATATTTCAACTCAACATCTGTAGTGCTGTATATGCTAATTGGTTTAGATATAATTTTAATAATTGGTTTATTTTAACCAATAAACAAAAATTACTATCGCTATTTTTAACTTAAGTGTGAAATTTTATAACAAATTGTCGGTTACCATATTTGCCATATAATGTATATATCTATAAATTTCACTATCGTGGTTTTAGTGAAGGTGGACGAGGGCTGCGAGCGACTTAGTGATTAAAGTAATTGACTGTGGAGCTAGATAGAGTTCATTGGTTCTCGTCTCGTTACAGAAGAAATAAAAAATGCGCTATGCACTTTTGGATCGTTTATGCGTTATAAAGATGGCAATCAAACCCTACTATTCGATTTGAGAAGAGTAATCCAAAAGTTGATTCATTGCTTTCCCTCTACTGTATCTCTTTAAGATTGGGGACAGATAGCTCTCGAGTAGCTTTGCGTGAAATCCAACAAACAAACAGTGAAGGTAGAATTTGTAACTAGACTTAGGCACTGTAATTCATTAACTATGGCAAATGACTCGTAATTCACTTAGGTTGTTTTCGGAGCTGCATACTAAAATGCAAAGTTATATAATAATGGATATATTCTTCGAATTCGGGGTATTGAATTACTTTCATTGTTAATTTTTCTTTAACCAGGGTGAGGAGAATACGGTACAAATTATTTCTATATTTAGCACAACCCCATGCCTGAAACACGCTGATAAAGAGAGGGGCCAATCACTACACGAAATACGAGTGTATTAACCTATCACAAGTTAAAGTAATCTACTTGTGCAGAACGTTCTATCTGACAATGGAGCGACTCGAGGTCTGAGGGACGATATACGAATGTTCACAGAACCTTGTCTTCGTGGAACTTTAAAAAATGCTTTAAAACATGAATTTTGGCTATATAGGCTGGAATATTTCAGTGAACTTTCTTTAGCGGATACATTAACTAATTCTTAGATTGACTCAATCCAAGCGTTATTCTTCTGAAAAACAACAGCAACAACAAAAACACTGACTTTCGGACTGGAGAAAGGTTTTTGTGATTATAAAATATAAATTATGTTATACATTTTATGCCATTTTCATGTATTACACGGGTAACCTGTAATCAATGACGTCAATTTCTACTCAAATTAGCCATTATCATGATGTTCTGTGCATTAACGTCCAATCATCGATATCTCGCAACTTATACTCTGGCTTTTCATTTAACGCTTGAAGACACGTTAGTTGCTTGTGCTTAATCAAAAAGTATGATTGGTTTACTTTATCATCACTTGTGCTTCATGCACGTACTTTGAGTACGTCACTTGAATAATTTTTTTTATCCATTGTGCCTAGTAAATATATATACACACAGCGTGGTCACAAGTAAATAGGCACCACTTTTTCAGAAAAAATTAAATTTTTCAGTCATATTCACATGAATTGATATATAC